>NC_037328.1:86000601-86233101 GCF_002263795.3 Bos taurus
TAAAGCTATGTGTTAAGTTACTCAAGGTTTGGCGACTTGTTTTGTGAGAATTTTTTTTTTTTAAGAAACAAGATTCCAAATGTTTTCTGTAAGCAAAAGCTTTTTCTAATCAGAATCCAGAACCAAAATCCTATGTAAACATTGAGGAAAAAACAAAAAGAGTGTGTTCTGTCTGAATCCCTAGGATGGCAACGTGTGTAGCCTGATTCTACACAGACATTGGCCAAGATCCTAGAAACTGGAACAGATTCTGTGAATCAGGTTTAAGGCAGCATAGGATAAGGAGAACCAGAAAGGTTTCTGTATTGGGTAGAACAAGCAGAAGATATTAAGAAGAGGTGGCAAGAATACACAGAAGAACTGTACAAAAAAGAGCTTCACGACAAAGATAATCATGATGGTGTGATCACTGACCTAGAGCCAGACATCCTGGAATGTGAAGTCAAGTGGGCCTTAGAAAGCATCGCTACGAAAAAAGCTAGTGGAGGTGATGGAATGCCACTTGAGCTATTTCAAATCCTCAAATATAATGCTGTGAAAGTGCTGCACTCAATATGCCAGCAAATTTGGAAACTCAGCAGTCGCCACAGACTGGAAAAGGTCCGTTTTCATTCCAATCCCAAAGAAAGGCAATGCCAAAGAATGCTCAAACTACCTCACAATTGCACTCATCTGACACGCTAGTAAAGTCATGCTCAAAATTCTCCAAGCCAGGCTTCAGCAATACGTGAACGGCGAACTTCCAGATGTTCAAGCTGGTTTTAGAAAAGGCAGAGGAACCAGAGATCAAATTGCCAACTTCCGCTGGATCATGGGAAAAGCAAGAGAGTTCCAGAAAAACATCTATTTCTGCTTTACTGACTATGCCAAAGCCTTTGACTGTGTGGATCACAATAAACTGTGGAAAATTCTGAAAGAGATGAGAATACCAGACCACCTGACCTGCCTCTTGAGAAACCTATATGCAGGTCAGGAAGCAACACTTAGATCTGGACATGGAACAATAGACTGATTCCAAATCAGGAAAGGAGTACGTCAAGCCTGTATATTGTCACCCTGCTTATTTAACTTCTATGCAGAGTACATCATGAGAAACGCTGGGCTGGAAGAAGCACAAACTGGAATCAAGATTGCCGGGAGAGATATCAATAATCTCAGATATGCAAATGACACCACCCTTATGGCAGAAAGTGAAGAGGAACTCAAAAGCCTCTTGATGAAAGTGAAAGTGGAGAGTGAAAAAGTTGGCTTAAAGCTCAACATTCAGAAAACAAAGATCATGGCATCTGGTCCCATCACTTCATGGGAAATAGATGGGGAAACAGTGGAAACAGTGTCAGACTTTATTTTGGGGGGCTCCAAAATCACTGCAGATGGTGACTGCAGCCATGAAATTACAAGACGCTTACTCCTTGGAAGGAAAGTTATGACCAACTTAGATAGCATATTGAAAAGCAGAGACATTGCTTTGCCAACAAAGGTCTGTCTAGTCAAGGCTATGGTTTTTCCAGTGGTCATGTATGGATGTGAGAGTTGGACTGTGAAGAAAGCTGAGCACCAACGAATTGATGCTTTTGAACTGTGGTGTTGGAGAAGACTCTTGAGAGTCCCTTGGACTGCAAGGAGATCCAACCAGTCCATTCTGAAGGAGATCAGCCCTGGGATTTCTTTGGAAGGAATGATGTAAAGCTGAAACTCCAGTACTTTGGCCACCTCATGCAAAGAGCTGACTCATTGGAAAAGACTCTGATGCTGGGAGGGATTGGGGGCAGGAGGAGAAGGGGACGACAGAGGATGAGATGGCTGAATGGCATCACCAACTCAATGGACATGAGTTTGAGTGAACTCTGGGAGTTAGTGATGGACAGGGAGGCCTGGCGTGCTGTGATTCATGGGGTCGCAAAGAGTCAGACATGACTGAGTGACTGAACTGAACTGAACTGAAGATTAAACACCTAAGAGACCAAGTTCAAAAGATGTAAATAGGATCAGAAATTGGGGAGCCAAGTGGAAAGTTTTGAGACAGAAAGATTGATCAGAATAATACTGAGTTGGCCAAAAAGTTCATTTGGGTTCTTCTGTGACATCATATGGAAAATCCAAACAAACTTTTTTGGCCCTCCCAATGTTTAGAAAGCAAGAAGAAAGAGGTGGTGTGATTACTGAGAATAGTCTCCATATATCAGCAACTTAGCATCCCATAGATGATTCAGAGAAATCTTTATTCTAGGACTGATTTAGTCTCAATATTAAGGCTTGACACTCTGAGGAGGGCCTACCAGGTGGTGCTAGTGGTAAAGAACCTGCCTGCCAATACAGGAGACGTAAAAGATGCAAGTTCAATCCCTGGATAGAGAAGATCCCCTGGAGGAGGGCATGGCAACCCACTTCAGTATTCTTGCCTGGAGAATCCCATGGACAGAGAAGGGTGGTGGGCTACAGTCCACAGAGTCCCAAAGAGAGAACATGACTTAAGTGACTTAGCATGCACGCACTCCTGAGGCTTCTACTCAATGCCACGTGTATTAAGAGTCCTCTCCACTCAAATTGGTGAGAACATGAACTATTTTCAGCTTTTTTGAAGTCCAAGAATTGTTTTGCTTACTGCTTTCTGATTCTTCTTTCAGGGGCACCTCAGTGAGTTTCCACTTCTTCATATACTGATTATTACTCAATCAAAGACTTGAGGGGACATCTCTGCAGATCTCTGGAGCTCCCTCTCAGTGTAGCTTCCTTCTTTCCAACTAGATCAGTCACTCAGTCATGTCCGACTCTTTGCAACCCCATGAGTCACAGCACGCCAGGCCTCCCTGTCCATCACCAACTCCCGGAGTTCACTCAGACTCACGTCCATCGAGTCAGTGATGCCATCCAGCCATCTCATCCTCTGTCATCCCCTTCTCTTCTTGCCCCCAATCCTTCCCAGCATCAGAGTCTTTTCCCATGAGTCAACTCTTCGCATGAGGTGGCCACAGTACTGGAGTTTCAGCTTTACATCATTCCTTCCAAAGAAATCCCAGGGCTGATCTCCTTCAGAATGGACTGGTTGGATCTCCTTGCAGTCCAAGGGGCTCTCAAGAGTCTTCTCCAACACCACACTTCAAAAGCATCAATTCTTCGGTGCTCAGCTTTCTTCACAGTCCAACTCTCACATCCATACATGACCACTGGAAAAACCATAGCCTTGACTAGACGAACCTTTGTTGGCAAAATAATGTCTTTGCTTTTGAATATGCTATCTAGGTTGGTCATAACTTTCCTTCCAAGGAGTAAGCATCTTGTAATTTCATGCTGCAGTCACCATCTGCAGTGATTTTGGAGCCCAGAAAAATAAAGTCTGACACTGTTTCCACTGT
Organism: Bos taurus; assembly: GCF_002263795.3. NCBI lineage: Eukaryota > Metazoa > Chordata > Mammalia > Artiodactyla > Bovidae > Bos > Bos taurus. Next base: position 86,003,958 of record NC_037328.1, read on the forward strand.
TTCCCCATCTATTTCCCATGAAGTGGTGGGACCAGATGCCATGATCTTCGTTTTCTGAATGTTGAGCTTTAAGCCAACTTTTTCACTCTCCACTTTCACTTTCATCAAGAGGCTTTTGAGTTCCTCTTCACTTTCTGCCATAAGGGGGGTGTCATCTGCATATCTGAGGTGATTGATATTTCTCCCAGCAATCTTGATTCCAGTTTGTGCTTCTTCCAGCCCAGCGTTTCTCATGATGTACTCTGCATATAAGTTAAATAAACAGGGTGACAATATACAGCCTTGATGAACTCCTTTTCCTATTTGGAACCAGTCTGTTGTTCCATGTCCAGTTCTAACTCTTGCTTCCTGACCTGCATACAAATTTCTTAAAAGGCAGATCAGGTGGTCTGGTATTCCCATCACTTTCAGAATTTTCCACAGTTTATTGTGATTCACACAGTCAAAGGCTTTGGCATAGTCAATAAAGCAGAAACAGATGCTTTTCTGGAACTCTTTTGCTTTTTCCATGATCCAGAGGATGTTGGCAATTTGATCTCTGGTTCCTCTGCCTTTTCTAAAACAAACTTGAACATCAGGAAGTTCACGGTTCACATATTGCTGAAGCCTGGCTTGGAGAATTTTGAGCATGACTTTACTAGCGTGTGAGATGAGTGCAATTTTGAGGTAGTTTGAGCATTCTTTGGCATTGCCTTTGTTTGGGACTGGAATGAAAACTGACCTTTTCCAGTCTGTGGCGACTGCTGAGCTTCCAAATTTGCTGGCATATTGCGTGCAGCACTTTCACGGCATCATCTTTCAGGATTTGGAATAGCTCAACTGGAATTCCGTCACCTCCACTACAATACCTTCCCACAAATTCTAGCTGTCTAGATTTTCTTAAGCTGATCTATCACTAAAATGCAATAAGATCACTAGGCTCAGCTTTGGTTTTTCCTGCCTGTAACCTGGAAACTGCCACCAGGAAAGAAATCGTATAATCGCAAACTTTACATCATTTGTTAACCTTCTGTTATGATTTACAGCCCTGGACTATCTATTGCCCAATATTTTAAAATAGCTGTTCCATAGATATTGTTTGATGTTCCAGTTCTTTATGATTCGAAGGCAATTCCTGTAGTAATTCATTCTCATGGGAGAAAGTGGAGGTCTTAACACATTTTAATAACAAGCCAGCTTTCACATTTTGTGGTCTGCCTTCGTTTGTAAAGAAATCTGGTTTTCACAACTAAAGGTGATGATATGAAGATAGTTGACCCCTTTTCCGGGCTTTCCCGGTGGCGCTAGTGGTAAAGAACTCCCCTGTCAATGAGGGAGAGGTAAGAGATGCGGGTTTGATCCCTGGGTCAGGAAGATCCCCTGGAGGAGGGCATGGCAACCCACTCCAGTATTCTTGCCTAGAGAATCCCCATGTGTAGAGGACCCTGGCAGGCTATAGCCCATAGGGTTGCAAAGAATCGGACAAACTGAAGCGACCTAGGATGCACACATGTACAATCCCTTCTTCAGAGCCAAGCCTACATGTGATGCAAGCACCCAGAAGATCTGAGCCAGTTTGATACACTTAGTTTCTTCCTCCCACCTGCAAAAACAACCCCTCAACTTAAATAATTTCTCCCAGCTCTACTCCCTCCTATTCAATATTCTAAATTCTCTTAAATCTATCTTAATGTGTCCAGTTTCTGTCTTGTGCCATATCCCTATTCTCCACTTCTCAGATCAACTCTCAATCTGATGTACCATTTGGCCTATCCTCTAGCTTAAGTTCTTTCCTTACCCTTTGTATCAGGTGGCACGCATTACAAGTGACATAAAATCCAACCGAAATTAGCTTTCAAAACAGATTTTACTGACTCTGTTTATTGACTCAAAAGTCTGATGGTAGGTCAGGATTCTCAGTTACCTGAGTCAGTGACTGAAAGATGACCTCATTCTTTTTTCCCCAGCTTTATTGAGGTATAATTGATTAATTATATATACATAAGGTGTACAACATAATGGTTTGATATACATATTCATTGTGAAATGACCACCACAGTCAAGTTAATTTACATGTCTATCACTTCACATAGTTACTTTTTGGATTTGTTATTATTTTTTGGTGTGGTGAGAACACTTAAAAACTCTTCTCTTTGTTTTCTCTTGCATGATATCAGCTTTATGCTAAGGCCAACTTCACTCATAATAGCTGTGTGACAGCAGCACTTCTAGGCTTCTCATCTAAACAAAACAGGTTGGAAAATGAGAAAGCTAAAGAGATAAGTCTTTCTTAGATGTTTCCAGAAAATATCTTTTTCAGTATCTTTGGTCCAAAACAGTCCATCTTTTACCTCTGAACTAAAGTCTTGGCCAGTCCATGGGGTTGCAAAGAGTCGGACACAACTGTGCGACTGAACAACAACAACAAAGCCTTGGCTGATGATAGGATTAAGCTGCCGCATATGCAATCCCTTGCCTAGAGACAAGAGTGAAGCCAAGTTCTCAAAAACACACGGCTGAGTCAAAGGAGTAGGTACTCAAATGAAACTCAGGTAACCAAGAGAAGGGGGAATGGATGTTAAGGAAGCAGGCTCAATATCTCCAGTACTTCCTGAACTTTGCTTTCCAGAGCTCCCTTGGTTCCATGTTCTGAAACTCATTGGCCATATTCAAGCCTCTCCAATATAACTTCAGAGTCTGACCGCAGACAAGAAGCGGGTTTTAGAATAAATAATATCTTGGAAATAAATTTATTTCATGACTTATTTCTCTATAGGGAGCTACATATATCTGTAATGTACTATGTGTCATCACTGAGCTGAAAACTTTCATAATACTTACATGAGTACTTAGTTAATTTATCCTCTCTGTGTCTCACTTTCCTTCTTTAAAAAATGAGAGTAATAATTGTACTTATTTATGGAATTTCAGAATAAAATAAGCTTAAATGTATCAGTACACATAAAACATTGAAACATGCCTAAATGTAGGAAACATTCGCTAAATGTTCATTACTTGTTATTTTATATTATTATTTTTTCATCGCAGCTATACTATTAGTATGAATATTTGAATACGTGACAATATAAAGGTCCATTCATGATGTGACTCAATTACAATTACTCTTCCTATATTTATCCCTTAGGCATATCATCCCTTTATCATTTCAAAGCATATACATATTACTATTCCCAAAGAATATATATCCATGCCAACTTTGTTTCCCTAGAAATTTATAAGCTAAAATAAATTATATTGAGACAGGAGGCATATAAAAGGGCCTTTTTGGTTAGACAAAATTGTGAAAACATCTGCTGCTGCTGCTGCTAACTCGCTTCAGTCATGTTCAACTCTGTGCGACCCCACAGACGGCAGCCCACCAGGCTCCCCCGTCCCTGGGATTCTCCAGGCAAGAACACTGGAGTGGGTTGCCATTTCCTTCTCTAATGCATGAAAGTGAAAAGTGAAAGTGAAGTCGCTCAGTCATGTCCAACTCTTCAAAATCCCATGGACTGCAGCCCACCAGGCTCCTTTGTCCATGGGATTTTCCAAGCAAGAGTACTAGAGTGGGGTGCCATTGCCTTCTCCGGTGAAAACATCTAACAATGTCTTAATCATACAAATGGCCTATAATAGTTACTTAAAGTTAATTTTCAGTTAGTCACTCAGTTCAGTCACTCAGTCATGTTGACTCTTTATGACCCCACAGACTGCAGCATCCCAGGCTTCCCTGTCCATCACCAACTCTCAGAGCTTGCTCAAACTCATGTCCATTGAGTCGGTGATGCCATCGAACCATCTCTATCCTCTGTCATCCCCTTCTCCTCCTGTCTTTAATCTTTCCCAGCATCAGGATCTTTTCAAATGAGTCAGTTCTTTGCATCAGGTGGCCAAAGTATTGGATTAATTTTAGTGTTATATAAAATAAATAAGGCACATAAGTGGCACATCCCAAACAGACCGTGATATGGGAAATCCCCAACTCATTCCTAGTATTTGAGGCAAAGATTCCTGAGAAGGTGGGTTTCAAAAAACCTGAGATGACAGTGAGAAGGCAGCTCAATAAGCAGAGGAAATCAGATAAGCCAAATTTGGACAAGGTGGTAAGCCTAGGGAAATTTTTTTTTTTTTTTAATTTTTGAAAAGGAAGGGAAAAGGAGAGAAGGGAAAGAGAAGGGAGGAATACACAACATCCAGGGGGAAAAGATGATGTATTCCCTCAATCTGCCACCTACTAGCTATGTACTCTTGGGCAAATAACCCTTCTGATTCAATTTATGCACTCTTAAAATAATAAAAAGAATGGTATCTATTGTTGGGTTTTATCAGTTCTAACATTTTAACATCTCTGAAATGAGAAAAAGTATGTCTTATAATGTATGGGATCTTATACTCAATGAAATGTGGTATGCTATGATGAGCACTAACTAAGATACTGCATGTAAAGCACCTAGCACAGTATGAGGGCAACTTTCTTATTTAATTTCTTTGTCTACTCCTGTAATTTTTTAAATTAGAAAATACAAAGTTATTCCTCGTAAATTAAGCAACTTGTCCAGTGTAAAAACCAAATTCTGAAGAAAGAATATCAAAAAGTCTACTAAACCTTAATGAAATTAGATCAACAAGAATTAGGAAAGTAAGCTCTAAAACTGATTGCAAAGAGAATTAAGAATATAACTCCATTGGAAATAAATAATATGACCAAAAAAAAAAAAAAAAGAACGCAAGGAACTGGGACTATATGTCCTCAGTTTAAAGGGAAAAAAATATATTTTAAAAAAATTCTAGGTAACTTTAGAATCCAAGTACCTATGCTCCCTGACCAAATCCAGATAACCACCTGTCTTTTGCATATACAGTTTTATGGGAACTCCTTCAGGGTTTTTGTTACATATTGTCTATGGCGGATTTCCTGCTACAATGGCAGAGTTGAGTAGTAGGGCAGAGACAATGGGGTCCACAATGCTTAAAATAATTATCTGGCCCTTCATAGAAAATGTTTGCTGACCTCTCCTTTAGAAAACAGTTGTGATAGTGATTGTGATAATTTTTCAGGTCAACTTTACTGACCATGACACTGTCAACTTGACAATTATTACTTATTTCTGAGTGTGTCTATGAGACTGTTTCTGAATGAGATTAGCACTTGAATCAGTGGACTCAGTAATGCAGGTGGACATCATTCAATCCCTTGAGGGCCTTAAAAGAACAAAAGGCAGAGGAAGGTAGTATTAATCCCTTTTTTCTTGTCAGTACATCTCATCTCATCTTCCCTGGTCCCTGGACTGGGATTTAAACCATTAGCTCCCCTGGTTCTCGATCCCTCAGACTTGAGTGAATTACATCATTGGCTTTCCTGGGTCTCCAGTTTGCAGACAGCAATTAAGGTAGTGGAATTTCTTAACTTTCGTAACTGCATGAGCCATTTCCTCATTTTTCTGTACACATACTAAATATCTCCTATTGGTTCCATTTTTCTAAAGAACCTGACTAATACAACAACATTTTGACTATAAACCCTCAAGCTGAAGCTACAAAAGGAACTACAAACAAATCTTGAACTCTATTTAGTTGAGGTTTTAAATCTTATTTATTTACTTATTTTTGGCTATGCTGGGAGTTTGTTGCTGTGTGCAGGCTTTCTCTAGTCACAGTGAGAAGGGGGCTACTCTCTAGCCTGTGGGCTTCTCATTGCAGTGGTTCTACCACTGCAGAGCACAGGCTCCAGGATGTGTGGGCTTCAGTAGTTGTGCCACATGAACTCAAAAGTTGCAGCTGAAGGGCTCTAGAGCATGGGCCCAGTAGTTGTGGTGCATGGGTTTAGCTGCCCTGTAGCATGTGGAATCTTCCTGGACCAGGGATTTAAGCTGTTCCCTGAATTAGCAGGTGGATTCCTAACCACGGGACCACTAGGGAAGTCCCTATTTAAATATTCCCCAATTAAATGAATCAAGACTCTCTGAAGAAATGGCAGATTCCATAGCAGGAGAAGAAAAAATATAGTAAGATGAAACTGGAACATCTTATTGTGCAACAAAGTTTAAATTGCTCAAAAATCGATGAGATGTTAAAGTAACCAAGAGCCAGGTCTAAAAGGTTCTCACAAGCCAAATCTTAGAAAAACTGAGAATTAAAAATAACATTTAGAGAAAGAACTGATTTGAGGGCTGGAGAAGGAAAATACAACATCAGCCTGGAGCATTTTGTGATGCTAGGAAGTAGGAAATTCTGGGCTGGAGAGGAACATATGAAAAAGACTCAGAAGCCAACCTGAGAGAACCACAAACGGCTAAGACTGGAACAATTTGAGCAAAACATAATAATATAGTATTGGATTATAACCCAAACTATCAAATAAATATGAGTGAGTCAATACCAACATAACCAATGATTTAATAAATAAATGAATGTGAACAAATTGAATGGGACAAATATTCCTTACGTAAGAAATAATATCTTACATAAGAAACAATATCTCAACTGATGTATGTGGATATTCCCTCCTTCAAGAAGTGGAGCTTAATTTAAATCCACTTGAGAGTGGTCTTCTTTCCAAAGAAGAGTGTTTAGCTTCTAAAGAATAGAGAAAGGAAAGGGAAAAATAGAAATCTGACAAACACTACCTTAAACAAATGATCAAAGTTAATGTCATCAGTGATGAGTCAGGTTAACATCAAGTACTACCTAAATACAGTGCAATGAGAAAAGCATCTTACCTCTGTGGTATCCTTCCCCTAAACCCATAGCTGCAGTCTATAATGAGAAAATATAACACAAACCCAAAGTGAAGGACTATCTACAAAACACCTGACAAGTAATTTGCAAAATTATCAAGGTGTTCAAAACAAGGAAAGACTGAGAATCCACTCCATATCAGAAGAAGCAAAGGAACTATATTGTCTAAATGAACTGTGGCACCCTGGGTTGGATTCTAGAAAAATTTGTGAAAGGCAAATAAAGTCTATAATTAATAGCAATATTTCAAAGTTAGTGCTTTATTAGTGTAAGATGCTAACATCAGGGGAAAGTGAGTAAGGAGTATATAGGAACTCACTCTATACTACCTTCACAATTTTTCTATATGCCTAAATTATTCTAAAATTAAAAGTTTATTTTAATAAAGACTGATAATAACAAAGATTTATAATTCATTTAAGAAAACAAGAATGCAAGAGTATATACTGATAGTCAACATAAATGAACACATGAGTGAATGAATAAATAAGAAAGAAGGAAAAGCTCATTCTAACTGCAGAATACCAATTGATACACATAAAAAGAATGATAGCTAGAAAATTTAATTTTACAACCATCAAGGAAATAACTCAAGCAAAAACCAGAAAAAGATGTTATAACTATTGGGTAATATTTCAAGAAGCAAAGGACACTCACACAGTGTCAGAAGATATTCCCACATATTACTAATTTCCAAGGGAAAATGGTTAATATCACCAGTAATAGGACAACTGTCATCACCTAACCTCTAATATAATGCACTGAGAAGGACATAACATCACTTATATAATTTTCCTATTAAAAATTTCTAGCCTGGACTTACTCATAAAGAAATAGGCAGACCCAACTGAGAGATATTCTGGAAAACAACTGGCAGATATTTTCCAAAAGCATCTATGGCACGAAAGAAAAAGAAAGATCAAGGAACTACTACAAATTAAAGGAGACAACAGAAGCATAACAACTAAAGGGCAATGCATAATCATAAATTAAATTTGGGTTGGAAAGGGAAAATATTATATTACTAATGTTAATAAACCATTCACTCTACATCCATTTGTAACTTAATTAGTTATGCCATATATGATGTAGAAAACAGAAAATTATGCTCAAGAATTCTATCAAATTACCAATGGTATTTTCACAGAATTAGAATGAAAAAACTCAACATTTGCATGGAGACACAAAAAACTCTGAATAGCTAATGCAATCTTGAGAAAGAAAAATGGAGCAGGAGGAATCAGACTCCCTGACTTAAGATTACACTGCAAAGCTACAGTCATCAGAACAGTATGGTACTGGCACAAAAATAGAAACATAGACCAATGGAACAAGATAGAAATCCCAGAAATAAACCCATGCACCTATGGGTACCTTATTTTTGACAAAGGAGGCAAGATACACAATGGGGCAAAGACAGCCTCTTCAATAAATGGTGCTGGGAAAACTGGACAGCTACATGTAAAAGAAGGAAATTAAAACAGTTCCTAACACCATACACAAAGATAAACTCAAAATGTGCTAAAAACCTAAATGTAAGACCAGAAACTATAAAACTCTTAAGAGGAAAACATAGGCAGAAAACTCAATGACATAAATCAAAGCAAGATCCTCTATCACCCATCTCCTAGAGTAACAGAAATAAAAACAAAAGTAAAAAGTGGAACCTGATACACTTAAAATCTTTTGCACAGCAAAAGAAACTATAAGCAAGGTGAAAAAACAGCCCTCAAAATGGGATAAAATAATAGCAAATGAAACAACTGATAAAGGATTAATTTCCAAAATATTCAAGCAGCTCATACAACTCAATGCCAGAAAAACAAATAACCCAATCAAAAAGTGGGAAAAAGACCTAAACAGACATTTCTCCAAAGAAGATATACAGAAGTCTAAAAAACACTGAAAAGATGCTCAACATTGCTCATTATTAGAGAAATGCAAATCAAAACCACAATAAGATATCACCTTACACCAGTCAGAATGAACTTCATCAAAAAATCCACAAACAATAAGTGCTGGAGAGGGTGTGGAGAAAAGGGAACACTCTTGCACTGTTGGTGGGAATGTAAATCAATATAGTCACTATGGAAGACAGTATGGAGATTCCTTAAAAAACTAGGAATAAAACCACCATATGACCCCACAATCCCACTCCTAGGCATACACTCTTGAGAAAACCAAAACTGAAATAGACATATGTATCCCATTGTTCATTACAGCACTATTTATAATAGCTAGAACATGGAAGTGAAGTCGCTCAGTCGTGTCCGACTCTTTGTAACCCTGTGGACTGTAGCTTACCAGGCTCCTCCATCCATGGGATTCTCCAGGCAAGAATACTGTAGTGGGTTGCCATTTCCTTCTCCAAGAACATGGAAGCAACCAAGATGTCCATCGACAGATGAATGGATAAAGAAGTTGTGGTACATATATACAATGGAATACTACTCAGCCATAAAAAGGAATATATTTGAGTCAGTTCTGACATGGTGGATGAACCTAGAACCTATTATACAGAGTGAAGTGGGTTAGAAAGAGAAAGATAAATATCATATTCTAACACACATATACGTAATCTAGAAAAATGGTACTGAAGAATTTATTTACAGGGCAGCAATGGAGAAACAGACATAGAGAATAGATTTATGGACATGGGGAGAGGGGAGGAGAGGGTGAGATGTATGGAAAGAGTAACATGGAAACTTACATTACCACATGTAAAATAGATAGCCAATAGGAATTTGTTGTATGGCTCAGGAAACTCAAACAGGGGTTCTGTATCAACCTAAAAGGGTGGGATGGGTAGAAGATTGGAGGGAGGTTCAAAAGGGAGGTGATATATGTATACCTATGGCTGATTCATGTTGAGGTTTGACAGAAAACAGTAAAATTCTGTAAAGCAACTATCCTTCAATTAAAAAATAAAAAGAAAAAAATAGTGGCTTACTCATGACATAAATTTCTCCCTTCTTACATTTTTCTCTATTTGCTACATGAATGAATATTATTTTTATAACAATAAAAGACATTATTATTTAAAAAAAAAACTACAATGAGATATCACCTCACACCAGCCAGAATGACTATCATCAAAAAATCCACAAACAATAAATACTGGAGAGGGTGTAGCGAGAAGCGAACCCTCCTGCACTGTTGGTGGGAATGTAGATTGGTATGGTCACTATGGACAACAGTGTGGAGATTCCTTAAAAAACTAAAAATAGAGCTATCAAATCATATGACCCTGCAATTCCACTTCTGAGCATATATCCAGAAGAAAAAAAAAAAAGATCTAAAAAGGTACATGCACCCAATGTTCAGTGTAGCACTGTTTACAATAGCCAAGACATGGAAGTAACCTAAATGTCCTTCAACAGAGAAATGAATAAAGAAGATGTGATACATATATACTATGGAATATTACTCAGTCATTAAAAAGAATGAAATAATGCCATTTGCAGCAACATGGATGGACGTAGAGATTTTCATACTGAGTGAAGTAAGTCAGAGAAGGAGAAATATCATATGACATCCCTTATATGTGGAATCTAAAAAGAAATTATATAAATCAACTTACTTACAAAGCAGAAAGAGACTCACAGAGAACACACTTATGGTTGCCAGGGTAGGTGGGGGAGGGTAGGGGGAAGGGACAGTTAAAGAGTTTGGGATGGACATGTACATGCTGTTATATTTAAAATGGATAACCAACAAGGACCCACTGTATAGCACATGGAACTCTGCTCAATGTTATGTGGCTGCCTGAATGGGAGGGGAGTTTGGGGGACAATGGATGTATACATATGTGTGTGTGTGTGTGTGTGTGTATGGCTGAGTTCCTCCACTGTTCACCTGAAACTATCGCAACACTGCTTGATAATTGGCTGTATCTCAATACAAAATTAAAAGTTTCAAAAAGAATTCTAGGAATTAATACTAAAGAATACTCGAAAGAATTAACAATGTGAAGATACTCACTGTGACATCATTTATAACAGACAAAATTTTGAAAATAACTTAAATGCCTGTATTTAGAGTTCTTTAGGTTGCAACTGACCAATAACTCAACTTATAAGGATTTAAACAAAAAGAAAATGCACTGGCTCTTGTAACTAAAACAGAGAGAGAGAGAAGCAGGCTTTAAGGCTGTCTTCAGGTTCCAACAGTGTCACCAGAATGAATCTTTTGAGTCTGCTTATTCTGAGAGTCAGCTCCACCTTCTAACTGGTCCACTTAATGGTCATCATTTGAACACCACCAAATCCAGAGCATGAAAATCTGTTTTCCTAGAAGTCCTAACAAATGTGTTCTTGCATTATGTTAGTTCTAACTTGGTTACATATCCACCCTGATCCTGATTATATGGCTTTGCTAGAGCAATCTCATGTAAACCATATGGCTAACAATTGGGTAGTAGGAGTTTACAATAGAAATGTGAGGTGCAATTGTCACTAACAGGAAGAATTGATACTATGCAATGGACTGGGATTTGCCATGACTTCTAGTGATAAGCCATTGCTTAAATATATTGCGATACATACATTAAATCTATGTTGAAGAAGAATATTTTTACATGGAAAAATTGCCACAATATATTGTTAAGACAGAACAAGTACTAACTAAAAGAATGGAAAACAATTACAACAAAATATTAATAGTGGTTATTTCTGAGTAGAGGGAGTTCATAAATCCTCTCAACTCATAAGCAAAATTTTGTGTGTAAAAGCCATTTAGTATAAATAGGTTTCATAGTATTCATCTAGCTCTCAAAGAGTTATGTAGTTCACAAAAAAAGATAAGATTAAATGATTAGGGCATCCTCACAGTTCTGAAGATGAGAAAACTGGGGTTGAGAGAGGCTAAATGCTCTCCTCTTGGTCACAAAAGGAACAGGGTACCAGTTTCAGATCCCTGAACAGACGCTCTTCCCATTTTGCCATGATGCCTTAATTTAGCTGGTCAGGTGACATGGCCCAGGTTGCAACTTCTTGTAAATTAAAATTCTACTAAAAGTTGTGAACTAGATAAGTGAAAGTGTTAGTCAATCAGTCATGTCCGACTCTTTGTGACCCCATGGACTGTAGCCCGCCAGGCTTCTCTGTCCATGGGATTCTCCAGGAAAGAATACTGGAGTGGGTTGCCATTCCCTTCTCCAGGAGATCTTCCCCACCCAAGAATCAAACCTGGGTCTCCTACATTGCAGGCAGATTCTTTGCCTTCTGAGCCACCAGGGAACTAGATAAACCATCCTATTTTTAAATGTATTGCAAAAGTTAGGAAGTTTATATGTAAAAGAAGGAAACTAAAGAGAGCAAGCTTTCTCAAATTTGGAACCAAAGATCTCTTAAAAATGTGTTGATCTTTGTAAGGATCAACAAGTTCCTTATGGCAATATTTTTATTATAACATAAAATTAATATTCTAATTCATCCTGATGATTCCTAGCAGGATATGAGCTCTGCAAGGACAGAGCCTTTTTCATTTTTATTCATTGCAGTATTCCCAGTGCAGAGAACAGGGCCTGGCACATAAAAGTATCTGGTATATGAATTACTAATGAATAAATAAATAATTAATTTCTGCCACATAACTTCTGTGCTAATGCTTGTGTTATATTTACACTGGCACTAAGTTGTACAGCTTTAATTATTAAAAGCTAAAAAGAAACGGGAAAGGTAGGTTAAGTAAGTAAATGATATGCTTGTGCTTCAGTTCAGTTCAGTCACTCGGTCGTGTCTGACACTTGTGACCCATGGACTACAGCATGCCAGGCCTCCCTGTCCATCACCAACTCCCGCAGCCTACTCAAACTCATGTCCATGGCATCAGTGATGTCATCCAACCATCTCATCCTCTGTTGTCTCCTTCTCCTCCTGCCTTCAATCTTTCCCAGCATCAGGGTCTTTTCCAATGAGTCAGCTCTTTGCATCAGGTGGCCAAAGTATTGGAGTTTCAGCTTCAGCATCAGTCCTTCCAATGAACATTTAGAACTGATTTCCTTTAGGATTGACTGGTTGGATCCTTGCAGTCCAAGGGACTCTCAAGAGTCTTCTCCAACACCATAGTTGAAAAGCATCAATTCTTCGGTGCTCAGCTTTCTTTATAGTCCAACTCTCACATCCATACATGACTACTGGAAAAACCATAGCTTTGACTAGACGGACCTTTGTTGGTAAAGAAACGTCTCTGCTTTTTAAAACGCTGTCTAGGTTGGTCATAGCTTTTCTTCCAAGGAGCAAGCATCTTTTAATTTCATGGCTGTAATCACTGTCTGCAGTGATTTTGGAGCCCCCAAAAATAAAGTCTCTCACTGTTTCCATTGTTTCCCCATCTATTTACCATGAAATGATGGGACTGGATGCCATGATCTTAGTTTTCTGAATGTTGAGTTTTAAGCCAAATTTTTCACTCTCCTCCTTCACTTTTATCAAGAGGCTCTTTAGCTCTTCTTCGATTTCTGCCATGAGGGTGGTGTCATTTACATATCTGAGGCTATTGATATTTCTCCTGGCAATCTTGATTCCAGCTTTTGCTTCATCCAGACTAGCGTTTCTCATGATGTACTCTGCATATAAGTTAAATAAGCAGGGTGACAATATACAGCCTTGATGTACTCTTTTCATGATTTGGAACCAGTCTGTTGTTCCATGTCTAGTTCTAACTGTTGCTTGTACTTAGTCGAGGCCAAATAACATCCCCATTTACTGTGCAAATAAATAAAGGAAACTGGCTAAACAGTTGAGTCATGACATGGAATTATTAATTAGGTGAGCCAAATTCAAAGACACCTATCCCATAACAAACAAAATCAAATGTAATATTCAATAGATGATTTGGTTTCAGCAAAACAACATCTTCCAGCTTATTGAGTTCAAATTCTAGGTTTTTTATGTTTATTGATTTCCTTCAATTTTGTAGAAACTTAAGCATGAGATATATGCCTGATTTCATATTCTTAAATATTCACATAGTTCCCAATAAACAATTTGTTAACATCAGGAGTCTAAAATATCTTTTCCTCTAAAAATTATCTTTGTATTATTTGAGTTTTAAAGCCAATAAAATAGAACAAATCAAGAATTGGGAATTCAAATCAGTTTTGTAAGACCTACTGTATAACCCTGAGTTTCAAATACCACTGTGGTTCCTTTTTAATTCATAAAAGTGGGATTAACTTGAAAAGTATTCAGCAGAATAATTATATTAATCAAAAAGTTAAGAATCTGAAATAACCTGGAAAAATATCGAATCCAACCCCTCCAGAGGTATTAGGATGACTTGCCCGAGGTCACATAATAAGCTACGGTAAGAGTGGGCTGAGAACCTAGATCTAATCATTGCATCTACTGAAAAAATGCCAAGCATTGTAAAAATACCTCTTAATGATAATGATGCTTTAACTCAACAGCCTATTGTTCTTAAATTGATTCCTGGGCACTGTTCTTGTTACATTCTTTAAGTACAGTGAAAAGCAGCATACTGTTCTGGATTTATACAATCAGATTTGAGGGCTGACATTAGTGTAATTACTTGGTCCTTGAGTCAACTGGCAGTGCATCGACCATTAAAATGAATAGCATGTAAGGAAGCAGGAAGATCTTGGCAGTGTATAAATGCACTTAGTAAGAAAAGTCAAATTTGAACCTATCAACCTTGGCAGTTTTCCTTTAAGAGAACACAGAAAAGCCTCAGTGACCATGGAAATTAAAATCGTATTCTAAATGAATGAGAGATGCTGCAAAAATGAGGAGCTGAGAATAATAAGCAGTTGAAGCCTCTATATACCAATCAGGGTTTTTAAGATACAGTTGGGATTCCATATAATAGATGAAGTATTGGTGTGAATAATAAGACCAAACTATAAGAATAATTCTCTTCTCCTCATCTTAGACCAATCAATGTGATAGTATACAATTTATATTTAAATGTAAATCTCAAAACTAATTATGATTTCCAAATAGCAGATGGTAATTCACTTAGAAATACAATTTAAAAAAAAAAGATTCATTTAGCTTGCTTAAAATGTTTTAGCAAACAGGTTGAAAAAGAAAGTTCATACCAGTCATGGGATTCAAAGTACACTGGAATCTGTGGACTCCTCATGGATATTCTAATCAGTTAAATTTACTTAAGGTCCCAAACGAACCAGAATTTTCTGGTTTCTTGCTGAAGTACTCTGAAGACTTACAGACTACCCATGTCAACCCATCCCCATAGTAGTTCCTCTCCAAGAACAGTTCAGCCAGTAAACAATAACCTGGATTCTTTTGCCAAGCATCCGAGGCCTGTCTTTATAGGTACCATATACTATATCATATATCCTAGATGTGCTCCTCTGTCCATGGGATTCTCCAGGTAAGAATACTGGAGTGGGTTGTCGTGCCTTCCTCCAGGAGATATTCCTGACCCAAGGATCAAACCCATGTCTCTTACATCTCCGGCATTAGCACTAGGGCCACATGGGACTGTGGCCTGCCAGGCTCCTCTGTCCACAGAATTTTCCAGGCAAGAACACTGGAGTGGGTTGCCATTCCCTTCTCCAGGGGATCTTCCCCACCCAGGGATCAAACCCAGGTCTCCGGTAATACAGGTAGATTCTCTACTGTCTGAACCACCAAGGAAGCCCCCTAGGTAATATATATATATATATCCCTAAAATTGAAAACAATTATTCAAACAAATTCTTGTATATGAATGTCTCTAGCATCTCTATTCATAGTACCTAAAAGTAGAAACAACTCTAATAGCTACCAGCTGATGAAAGGACAAACAAAACGTGGCATATTGATATAGTAAAATATTATTCAGACATAAAAACAGAATGAAATACTCATACATGCTCAACATGAATTAATTTTAAAAACATAATGTTAAGTGAAAGAAGCCAAACATAAAAGGCCGCATGATTGTATTATTCATATATTTATGTGAAATATCCATGGAGAAAGAATGCAGATTAGTGATTTCCAGGGATGAGGGCAGGGAGGAATGGAAAGTGAGTGATCAACTAGTGCTGGTTTTCTTTGGGGATAATGAATATGTTCTGAAACAAGACAGTGCCAATAGGGACTTTTCTGAGATAGTGACTTCCCTGAGATAGGGACTTCCCTGACGGTCCAGTGGTTGAGACTTCAGGCTCCCACTGCAGGGGTCCTGGCTGGGGAACTAAGATTGCACATGCCACAGAGCAACTAAGTCTGTACACTGCAACTACTGAGCCCACGTACCACAGCTAAAGAGCCAGCACAATGCAACAACAATCCAACGCAGCCAAGTGAAAAATAATAATAAATTAGTTCAGTTCAGTCGTGTCCGACTCTTTGCGACCCCAGGAATCGCAGCACGCCAGGCCTCCCTGTCCATCACCAACTCCCGGAGTTCACTCAGACTCACGTCCATCGAGTCAGTGATGCCATCCAGCCATCTCATCCTGTCGTCCCCTTCTCCTCCTGCCCCCAATCCCTCCCAGCATCAGAGTCTTTTCCAATGAGTCAACTCTTCGCATGAGGTGGCCAAAGTACTGGAGTTTCAGCTTTAGCATCATTCCTTCCAAAGAAATCCCAGGGCTGATCTTCAGAATGAACTGGTTGGAATAAATTAGTTAATTTAAAAAAAAAAGACTTTATGGAAGGCCCAAAGATAGGAAGTTCAACACGGAATGTGGCTTAGCTCTTAGAGGTCTGAAGGTACCATCTGACTTTGAATCAATGCCTGGCTCCTTCAAGAACCACTTGTGAAACAAAAACCATTCCACTCACATCAGTGGAATCTCTATGTAATCCTATATCTCTAACTCTGTTCAATACTCCTTCAGTCCTAATTAAAGAAGAAAAGGAAAATAAACAAAAATTGTCCTTTCTCCAGTTCAAGTGGAAAAAATCTATTTCCTTCAAGAAAACCCCATCTTACTGCACCAGATCATTTCCATACATTGCAGGCAGATTCTTTACTGTCTGAGGCACCAGGAAGCCCATCATTTCCATAGGTTACCTACTTTTTAAACTAGAATCCATGTTTCCTAACTGCAATCCCAATATTCTTTCCACTGCTGTGTTGAGTGTATATCATTCAAACAGTAGCTCAGAGAACTGTGATTTGTTTCAATACACACAAACACACAGATTGGCCTTGGCAACTAATTGGGAAGCTACCGTGATAATCCAGCCAAATGTTGATGAGGACCTAAACTAAGGCATTAATTCAAACCTACAGATAGCAAAATGTAATGACCAATTAAATGTGAAAACTGAGGGGAAAGATAACAAGACAGAGAAGACAAGGAGCTGATAGCACTGAGGCTCTGTTTAGACCAGAGAGACTAATTATCAAAAGATTATCACCACAAAGTCAAAATAAGGATGAGGTAAAATAACCGTGTGTTCAGACGAGAATTCAAAGTTCAAAATTCATGGTAGGTAGGCAGGAATGGACACAGTTCTTATTAAACCACCGAGTCATAGATGTGTCCTTCTGGCAGAGTGGACAGTAGAAAATCTTAGATAAAAGAAGACTAACCTAGGTAAACCAGGAAACTATGGAATTAAGCAGGGGTGGAAGCCAGAGTAGCTCCTAAAGAACAGTGTCTTCCAGTGACAGATATATGACTAAATGACATACTAAGGAAATGAACTCAACCTAAAGTGAGGGCTACATGAAACAAAGCCCAATGCTAGACAATAGAGCCTATGGAAACTTAGCAAGGAAGTCAAAGTCCCAGGAGAGCTGTCCTGACCAAACACTGGCCAATGACAAGGTGATGTTTTAATTCTATGGGCCTGTAGCTAGCAGGGATGTTCTGAAGTGAGCAGAGATGGGGGAAAGAAAGAAACAAAGAGGTTTAAATTTCAGTGCCTCAGAAGTTCTTAACCCTGCTTGTACCATAGACCTGTTGAATCATATGAACTCCTCAGAATAAAGTTTTTAAATATGTAAAATAAAATACATAGAATTACAAATGAAACAAATTACATTGAATGTAATAAATGTAATAAATGAAATAAAGCCATTGAAAAATTTTAAAATTTGTAGTATGTAATAAGAAGTATGCTTTATTAACCCATTAAACAAGAAGAGTCATTTCAAAATATTCTACTTTTAAGTATGTGGTGGTTTAGTCACTCAGTCGTGTCCAACTCTTGCAACCCCATGGACTGTAGCCTGCCAGGCTCCTCTGTCCATGGGATTTCCCAGGCAAGAATACTGGAGTGGATTGCCATTTCCTTCTTCAAGGGATCTTCCCAACCCAGGAATTGAACCTGGGTCTCCTGCATTGCAGGTAGATTCTTTACTGACTGAGATACGAGGGAAGCCCCAACTTTAAGTATGGTAAGTATAAATGATATTTTAAGATTTATTATAAATTGAGTGTGCTAGAAAAATATCTGATTTCTACTGATGACAAAGTTACAGGTACTACTAATATAATGGTGTGGTGTTTCACTGCCTACATTCACAATTGAAGGAAATGATAAATTTCAATAAGAAGTTAGTGAAAATTACAATGTAAGTTTTCTTTCATTCAAGTTCACAGGCCCTTTGCCTGCTGAGAACTCCTGATTAAGGATACTCGTATGGTTAAAAACAGATCACAGTCTGCTTGATAAAACATAGATCTAACGCAGGAGCCAGGGAATGCAGAAGGAAAGGACAATGTTCTGGAACATCAGCAAAGTATAGGCCCAACCCTACCTGTTGTGGGGCCTGGGGCAAAAGTGCAAATGGAGGCTCCCAGCTGTGCAGGATGCACCCACTCACTTCCAGCTTCTCTTCCACCATTGCCCATTTTTCTGCTTCTTTAGAGACCTCAGTTTGAGTGTTCCCAGTGTGTGATCTAGAAAGGGAAATACAGTCTCCAAGCAAGCATATCTCCTGGGTCCCACAAACTCATCACCAATCAGGAGAGGCACAGCCAGAGAAGGGCCAGATTAGAGCACTCCAAAGCACTGGACTTAAGGCAGAGTCCTGGATGCCAGGGTGGAAGGGCATTCCTGAGCAGATGTGTCTTATCTTTAAAGAAAGCAGGTATGCAATGCATGGGCATCATTAAACACTTAAAGGGTCGAGGAGCTGCAAATTTCTGAAATTTTGTCTTTGCTCTTATTCTTATATTCTCCAGGAACCTAAATGGAATTGTTTTCCCATTTCCTCATTTTTCATTATATTCTTCACCTTTCACCGAAAATACTGACTTGCCACTTTTATTTGAGTCAAATTCTCTATTTCAACTCTCCATATCTCTATACCTTCCCCTTCAGTGACTAAACCTAGCTCTGAAAATCTTAAAACAGCATTAGAAACATTTAAAAGCCTTATCTAATACATGGCCATTTCTTGACTACTTTTATCTCCACATAGAGAGTATATATCTTCACCATTCATGTATTTACACAGGCCTGGATTCTCTGCCTACCTTTGTCCCACCTCATCTTCACCAGGAGGGTGGAACAGGGTTCACTTACTTTCCTTTCTCTCTTTCATCCTGCCCCATACTTACACCAGGGGGAAAAGGAGATAATTCACCATAAAAATACATTAACTGTGCACCAGGAGAGGTTTGTGCATCTGATAGGTCTTCACTGTGGAGAGGGTGAAGATCTAGAGCAAGCTAGGAGCCTATTAGGAGGATTGCGACTCCTAGTTGCAATGACGGAGAACAGAAGGGAAGCAGAATTCCTGTTCTACAGGAAGTGAACTCCCACTTTCTGAAAGGGGACCTGAGGAGAGAAAGAAAATAAAGTCTACAGAAATCATTCAAGGCCAAGTTCATCCTGATTCATTTGGTGAATGCATTGTGGTATTGAGACTAAGCCCATATCTAACTACTGCAATTACTTTACTGTAAACCACATTCCAGCATGCAAAGGGTAACTGAAAGAAAATTGGTATAGGTATACATACTAAGATTACAAAATAAAACTTTAAAGCAAGAATTATTGCTGGAAATAAAATATATTTCATAAGGATAAAAGATCAATTCAACAGGAAGATATAATAATTCTGAATTTCTTTGCATACTACATAGTCTCTAAACACATAAGGCAAAAAAAAAAAAGCTGAAATGGTGAAATCCATAGTTAACAGTAGAATATTTTTTTCTACCTCTTTTAGAATGTGATAGAACAGACAAATAATCAATAAGATATATGATTTGAACATTAATCTTGTTCAAATTAATGATTATATATTGAGCAATGGCAGAGTAGATATCTCTTTCAAATACATATGAAATACTTATTAAAAGTGACAATATCCTGGGCCATAAAGCAAGTCTCATGAAATTTCAAACAGATCAATAATATAGAATACTTTCTGACACACTGCAATTAAGCAAGAATTCAATTTTTTAAAGTAACTTAAGACTCCATAAGTTTAAAAATGAATAAATTCACTTCTGTACAACCAATGGATCAAAGACAAAATCTCAATAGAAATCAGGAAAATTTGGAACTGAATGATAATAAAAATTCTACATATCAAAATTTGTGGGATATAGCTAAAGCATTTTTTAGAGGGGAATTTATAGTCTTACATGCATGCATTAAGAGGAAATGCATGCATTACAAAAGAGGAAAGGCTGAAAATTAATAATTTAAGCAAACATCATACAAAGTTAGAACATGAAGAGAAAAATAAACTCAAATAAAAGAAAGGAAATAGCAAAAAATATGAGCAGAAATCTGGGCTGGAAGAAGCACAAGCTGGAATCAAGATTGCTGGGAGAAATATCAATAACCTCAGATATGCAGATGACACCACCCTTACGGCAGAAAGTGAAGAGGAACTAAAAAGCCTCTTGATGAAAGTGAAAGTGGAGAGTGAAAAAGTTGACTTAAAGCTCAACATTCAGAAAATGAAGATCATGGCATCCAGTCCCATCACTTCATGGGAAATAGATGGGGAAACAGTGGAAACAGTGTCAGACTTTATTTTTGGGGGCTCCAAAATCACTGCAGATGGTGACTGCAGCCATAAATTAAAAGATGCTTACTCCTTGGAAGGAAAGTTATGACCAACCTAGATAGCATATTGAAAAGCAGAGACATTACTTTGCCAACAAAGGTCCATCTAGTCAAGGCTATGGTTTTTCCAGTGGTCATGTATGGATGTGAGAGTTGGACTGTGAAGAAAGCTGAGCGCTGAAGGATTGATGCTTTTGAACCATGGTGTTGGAGAAGACTCTTGAGAGTCCCTTGGACTGCAAGGAGATCCAACCAGTCCATTCTGAAGGAGATCAGCCCTGGGATTTCTTTGGAAGGAATGATACTAAAGCTGAAACTCCAGTACTTTGGCCACCTCATGCGAAGAGTTGACTCATTGGAAAAGACTCTGATGCGGGAGGCATTGGGGGCAGGAGGAGATGGGGACGACAGAGGATGAGATGGCTGGATGGCATCACTGACTCGATGGACGTGAATCTGAGTGAACTCCGGGAGTTGGTGATGGATAGGGAGGCCTGGCGTGCTGCGATTCATGGGGTCGCAGAGTCAGACACGACTGAGCGACTGACCTGAATTGAACTGAAACTATTATATAGTGCAGGAGTTCTCAACCCAAACCATTTTCCCTGCCACCAGGGGACTTTGACAAACTACACAAGCTTTAACCCCACCCTTGGAGATTTATAGGTATAGGAGCCACTATTCTGATGGAGAGATATCACATTCTTCAGGTGTATTGTTCATGGATATATAGTGGGGGAAAGGGGTTAGAATCATTGAAGAATAATGTAACAAAGATAAAAATATAAATGCATGAAGCATAAATATATAAATACACTAATTCCCTTTCCCATGATATTTTTAGAGTTTATCACATAAATCAAATTAAAGTATTTGTTTTCTATTGTTGTATTAATATAATAAGTTACAACAAATGTATTGGGTTATTGCAACATGTGTTATCTCACTAGGTCAGAAGTCTAGGTATATTGTATCTAAATTCTAGTCCCAGGGTCTTGCAAGACTGAAATCAAGGTGTCAGGCAGGGCTGCAATCTCATCTGAGGGTTCAGGGTCTCTTCCATTCTCACTGAAGTTGGGAGAATTCAGTTCTTGCAGTCATAGAACCAAAGCTATCAGCTCTCTGCTGTCAGCTCCTAGAGGCCACCTTTAGGTCCTAGCCACAAGGCTTTTTAAAATATGACAGCTTACTTCCTCAAAGCAAGCAGGAGACTCTTACTCCAGTCTGCTACAATGGTGTCTTACATAAAGTAGTGTAACAACAGATGTGAACTATCACATCACCTTTGCCACTTTGATGTAATCAACCGAGAGGGCCATATTCCCACCATATTCACAGGTCCAGCCCATACTTGAGGGGACAAAATCATACAGGGGGTGTACACTAGTGCTTGGGAATCTTGGCAGCTATCTAAGCATCTGACCTACCACAGTGTACACTGCAGAAAGGGAGAGAATATAAAAGAATGGGAAAACCTTGAATGGGCAGAGAGTAACTGGACAAGAGGATCGAATTGATTGAGGAGTGAAGGAAAGAGGATAAAGAGCTGGGCAAACAGTACTGGGGGAGAATTGGAGAGTAAAGAGTTTTGTCTGGCAATGGACTTGACGTGAGGCAGACAGAAAGATACAATAAAGAAAGAGGGCTGTAAGGAATTTCTTCTATTAAAAACTTACTCTGCTTATTGATATTTTCTTTAGAGATTGCCATAAAATATCTTAATTTCTTTCATATTTTTTGTAAGTTGTTTTTCTTACATATTTTTAATTTTTTGCTTTGCTGTCATTCAGTTGTTTTTCTTACATATTTTTAATTTTTTGCTTTGCTGTCATTCAATCCAAAGCAAATTCATGCTCAGAATGAAACTCAACATGATCCAACAATATTTTGATTACATTGTAAAAGATAAGGCTTAAGATACAAACAAAACTTAAGTCAAATCTGCTGCTGCTAAGTCACTTCAGTCGTGTCTGACTCTGTGTGATCCCACAGACGGCAGCCACCAGGCTCCCCCGTCCCTGGGATTCTCCAGGCAAGAACACTGGAGTGGGTTGCCATTTCCTTCTTCAATGCATGGAAGTGAAAAGTGAAAGGGAAGTCGCTCAGTCATGTCCACCTCTTAGCGACCCCATGGACTGCAGCCTACCAGGCTCCTCCATCCATGGGATTTTCCAGGCAAAGTACTGGAGTGGGGTGCCATTACCTTTATTTACTAAGTCGGTTATTTTTTTAAACCATGACCAATTATTGGCAGCTTCCCTGGTGGCTCAGATAGTAAAGAATCTGCCTGCAATGCAGGAGACCCAGGTTTGATCCCTGGATCAGGAAGATCCCCTGGAGAAGAGCATGGCAACCCCCCCTCCAGTATTCTTGCCTGGAGAAGTCCATGGATAGAGGAATATGGAGGGCTACAATCCATGGGGTCACAAAGAGTTGGACATGACTGAGTGACTGAGCACCTGTAAGAAAACAATTATTCAGCATTATATGCCTAGTCTAAATGATGTTGCTTACTTTAGCTTGTGATCAAGATATTGCCTCTAGTTGACTGACTTGTGTCCTTTTATCTGGTTAATTGACAACTGTGATCACCAGTTTATCCAGATTAACAACAAAATAAATAACTGCAGTTAGTTGCTTTATTAATTTCCTTAAGTGGTTGTACATATTAAAATGGATACCTATAACTATCTAAGGTAAACAATCAATGTCAGCTTCTGCTATTATAATTTTATTGTTCCTTGCACCCTGGCAAACCAAGTAGCAAAATAATATTATTATTAAGTAAACGATCTGAAAAACCAGGAAAGTAAAATTGAGATATATCAAGAGAAGAGCTAGTATTAAGATCATGCTTCTCAGCCTAGACTGCAAAGTGCCACAGGAGCTATCTTATCCACTGATGTTTTCCCAGAGATTTGCATGTAAAAAGTGCTGAGTGATTCAGTTCAGTTCAGTCACTAAGTTGTATCCTACTCTTTACAACCCCATGGACTGCAGCATGCCAGGCTTCCCTGTCCATCACCAGCTCCTGGAGTTTACTCACACTCATGTCCATTGAGTCGGTGATGCTATCCAACCATCTCATCCTCTGTTGCCTCCTTCTCCTCCCCTTTCAATCTTTCCTAGCATCAGGGTCTTTTCCAATGAGTCAGTTCTTTGCATCAGGTGGCCAAAGTATTGGAGTTTCAGCTTCAGCATCAGTCCTTCCAATGAATATTCAGGACTGATTTCCTTTAGGATGGACTGGTTGGATCCTCCCAGTCCAAGGGACTCTCAAGAGTCTTCTCCAACACCACAGTTCAAAAGCATCAATTCTTCAGTGCTCAGCTTTCTTTATAGTCCAACTCTTACATCCATACATGACTACTGGAAAAACCATGGCTTTAACTAGATGGACCTTTGTTGGTAACGAAATGTCTCTGCTTTTTAAAATGCTGTCTAGGTTGGTCATAGCTTTTCTTCCAAGGAGCAAGCGTCTTTTAATTTCATGGCTGCAGAGACCATCTATACTGATTTTGGAGCCCAAGAAAATAAAGTCTCTCACTGTTTCCATTGTTTCCCCATCTATTTGCCATGAAATGATGGGACTGGATGCCATGATTTTAGTTTTCTGAATGTTGAGTTTTAAGCCAACTTTTTCACTCTTCTTTTTCACTTTCATCAAGAGGCTCTTTAGTTTTTCTTTGCTTTCTGCCATAAGTGTGGTGTCATCTGTGTATCTGAGGTTATTGATATTTCTCCCAGCTACAATGTTTAATAAATGAAAACAATATTCTATGTCTAATTACCAGTTCCACTTATGGTGCTCATGGCCATATTAATGGTTCAGGATCTGAGTAGAGGTAGAAGACCTACCTATCAGAAAATTAAAGGCTTGGAAGAGTTGTTGGGAAATAAGCTATGTTCTTGCTGGGAGATCATTTAAATAATTTATGCATTCATTTAATAAATACCGTTTGAGTACTCTCTGTGTTCAGATACCGTAATAGATGTTGCAGGGGATAAAGTACACAAGATATGATTTATACTCTCAAGAATCTTTAGTTCAATAGAGAAGATACTTGTATACCAACAATTTTTATACAAGGCTAGGCATGGTAAGTGGTATACATAACACAAATGAAATTGTACAGAACTTTAGAGAGAGCAGAGACCACTCTAGACCACAGATTGGCTAACTATGGTCCATGAACCAGATTTACCCTGAGGCCTATTTTTAAATGGACAGTGAGCTAAGGATAGTTTTCACATTTCAATAAAACAGGAAAGAATACAGAAGCTGTATATGACAAAGCCTAGAATTCTACCATTACTTTACATAAAAAGTTTGTGGATGCCTATTGCAGACAAATGAACAAAGAAAACTTCACGGAAGGCACATTTAGTCTGGGCTTTCAACTGACAGACACAGCTGGGATGGGGGAAGGGCACTCGGAATGGAGGGAATTACTTTTACTCAAGTCCAAGGGGCAGTGGACTGCAGGACATATCTGGAGAATAATGGTGACAAGTCCATTTGGCAGGACTGTGAGTTTTATAAATGAAGAAGTGGAGGAGTCTGGAAGGGTTGTTTGTGATGAGTGGACTTTGGTACCTGACTATTCATTTACTGAGGACATCACAGTAGCCAGAAGAATTTTATGCAGTTTTTGCAATGGCCTCTTTTCAAGAATTTTAATGATGGAAATGATTATTTTTCATAGTAGAGCACTACCATAATGTAACTTCTATGACAGTTAACCAGAGTGGAATCTCATTTTTCACTCCAGCTACCAAAGAACTCATGACAGCAATGCATATTCTCTGAACTATAGCCAAGGTCACACTGAAACTCCCAACTAGTTGCTTAAAGACACCTTGCTTTATTATTTCTCATCTCCTCCACCAGCTAGCTCCCTGAAAGTGTAATTTAAAATGGGATTTCAGAAAGACCCAGTGTAGCTTTGTTTCACATGACACTATGCTATTAATGCATGACACTATATTATTAATAATATTCACCAACAAGTCTCAGACCCACTATTTCACCCTCATTTAGTGGCAATCTCCAGCAATCAAATAATTGCACTTGTCTGTCTGGCCCAAGCACAAGACGCGCTTACACAGACTGTTCTGTTGGTCAGTTCCATTTGCTGACAGCTCAGCAGGAAGGGTTCGCTTTATTCAACACATAAAGCTGCTGCATACAAGTGGAAATCTGGATAGGGAAGGGAGTAAAGAACTGAGAAAGGCAATGGAAAAAGATGTGCAACAATGGAATGAAATAGAGGGTTGGCTGGGAAATCTCCATTATCTAGTTTTTACCCCAATTTCCAACTTTCCCCTGAAATCCTGAGTGCCTCAATTTTCTTCCCTACAGCCTGAGAAGATAGCAGAGTCTTTATCCAGAAATACATGCCATTACTCCAGTCAAACATATTGCAATTCTTCAGTCCTCCCCTCCACTTACATTCTCTGGACTTTATTAATTAGGACAATGGTTCATGTAATTAGAAAGGAAAGTAGGAAGTCAGACTAAAACAGAAGCAGTGAGGAAAAAATAAAGCAAGATAAAGAAAAAGGAAAGAAAATCACAGGAGAAATAGTTATAAATTATTTTATAACAGGCACAAGGGAGGGTGGGATCACCTGACTTGGATGCAGATGAATCCAACGGGAGGAAAGGGTGGCTGGACTTCAGCCTTCTGATTTTCCAGCATCCCCTCCACTTCCCACTGCCCTAGGCCCTCACATTCCTACCCAGACCTGTCCTCCATCTCACTTACTCTAAACTATCTCCTTTCTTCCATCCATTCTGTACCAGCATTAGAACATTCCTTTTACTAGTTACAACAGCAAAAGAGACTCTTAAAACACTTCATGAAGGAGTCTGTTGATCACAGCTCAGTATGATAATTATACTAAGAATATTGACTTCCAAACAGGGGAAAACAGGAGGAATTCCCAGTGGTATATTGTCAGATCATGGTAGGATCACTGGAGATAAACAGGAAGAGGATAAAAAGGGATAGAATGAAGGAGAAGGGAAAGGAACTAAATATTTACTGAGTGCTATTTAGTTTTACATACAGCAATGTATGAGCAGCTGTCTACAAGAGAAAGTGAAAGTGAGGCTCTCAGTCGCGTCCTACTCTTTGTGACCCTATGGACTATACCATCCATGGAATTCTCCAGGCCAGAAGGAGTGGGTAGCCTTTCCCTTCTCCAGGGGATCTGCTCAACCCAGGGTTCGAATCCAGGTCTCCCACATTGCAGGCGGATTCTTTACCAGCTGAGCCACGAGGGAAGCCCATCTACAAGAGAATCATGGGTTAAATGGCTGCTAGTCAGGAACTTGGACTCCATTGACCCAGATGTGAGTAAACTCCTAAAGGGTGGTAAGGAAATACAGGAAAAGGCAATTCTATGACCCTCTTATGACCCCAAACATTATATACATCTGGAAAGCGGACAATAAGGGTATGCAATTACTGGACACTATCAGGGCTTTGGAAAAGTTAGTCTACCATTTTGAAGCTCAGTTTCTTCATTTATAAAACAAAGCTGTTGTGGGGAAAATGATCTCTATATTTTCTTCTCATTCTTAAATTAGATGATTCAATGAATTTGGTCCAATTTTTTCCCTCTGTAAGATCATTTCTATAGCAGGTAAACATGCTTTTATTTCTTCCATCTGAAAAAAAAACAAAAGCAGAGAAGCATGCTTCTCTCTCTGAGTACTGTCATATTTCTCTAATTCCCTTTTCAGCAAAAATCCTTGGAAGAGATGTCTTATGATCCATATCTCCACTCTTTCTCAGTCAGACTTTTGTCCCCATCATGTTGCAGAAACTCTTCTCATAAG
This sequence comes from Bos taurus, assembly GCF_002263795.3. NCBI lineage: Eukaryota > Metazoa > Chordata > Mammalia > Artiodactyla > Bovidae > Bos > Bos taurus. Next base: position 86,031,483 of record NC_037328.1, read on the forward strand.
TATCACCAATGATGTCTAGTAGTCAATTCTCAGTTGTTTTTTATTGTGGCTATTAGCAGCATTGCAATGGCAACCCACCCCAGTACTCTTGCCTGGAAAATTGCATGGGAGGAGCTTCATAGACTGCAGTCCATGGGGTCGCTAAGAGTTGGACACGACTGAGTGGCTTCACTTTCACTTTTCACTTTCATGCAATGGAGAAGGAAATGGCAACCCACTCCAGTGTTCCTGCCTGGAGAATCCCAGAGATGGGGGAGCCTGGTGGGCTGCCATCTATGGGGTCGCACAGAGTTGGACACGACTGAAGTGACTTAGCAGCAGCAGCAGCATTTTATACAGTTCCTCCAATGAACAATGTCTTCACTAGGCTTCCAGGACACCACACTCACCTGTTTCTGGTTAACCATTTTCAGTCTAATTTTCTGGCTTTTCCTCATCTCCCAAAATTTCAAATATGAAAGATATCAAAACAGCGCTTATCCCTCTTCTTTTCTCTCCACTCATCCAATGGATGATTTCATTTGTTTCATGGTCTTAAAGATCATCTATGGACTGATGACTCTCAGATCTCTCTCCTGACACAGGACTTGCATATCCAAATGCCTACCTAAAACTTTTTGGATATCTAGTTGATATTTCAAACTTAACACAACAAAATCTCCCACCCCCTACTTGCTCTTCCTGAAGTGTCTCCAGTCCCATTAAGTGGCAACTTCAGCCTTCCAACAACCCAAGCCTACTGCTTGGGAATCATTCTTGAATCCTTTATTTCTCTCACATACTACATCTCATTCATCAGAAAATCCTATCAGTTCTTCCTTCAAAATATCAGCAGGAGTCCAGCCACTTTCTTCCACTTCCACTGCTACTATCATTTCCTGCTTGACTGTAGCAATCTCTTATAACAGTCACCATTCATGCTGGAAAGAGATGGCATCCCCCAATGGAGTAACTAAAGAAATTTTAATTAGGGACTGTTAACCAGGATACAGACAGGATTAAGGGAAATTAGCAAATAATGATCAAGTGCTTAGTGTCCAGCATGGCTTTGGGGGCCAATGGAATCATTATTACCCTTAGCCATACCTGAAAGAAGAAGGAGTGGGAGTAATTACCTAAAGACACACACAACAGGAACTGTACTCTTCAGTGGACAAACTCAGCCAGCCTTTGGCAACCACCAGAAAGGAAGAGGGAGAAATGAAGACCATGAACTCACTCTCCTCCTGCTTTCTGATCTGCTGATCAGACATAACTAAACCCCAAGCTAGAAGACAAGGGAGTCCATTGATGTAGTTCATTAACTTCAGCCTCCTAGCCTCCTATGCTTCTCTGGGAAACAGAGCAGAACAGAAAACAATAGAGAGAGGTCTTGGGGGGTGGGGAACAAATGTATTTGGCAAAATATCCTCATCTGCAAAACAGAAATAAATATTACTGTTATGAAGTGAAATAATCAACACGAAGCATTTAGCACAATGTCTGGCACATGGTTTTTGGGAAAGAAGAAATTTTATATGCCTGGCATTAATTTCCAAAGGTGGATTTTCATGGAGGGATGTTTCCCAAACTTCAGATTATGACCAATTAGTGGACTGCAAACTTAATGGGTTTTCTGGACTTTTTTTTTTTTTTGAATAGGAAAGACAAGCATACATCTCAGGAAGCAAATGCAAGTACTATCTCAAAAACATCAATTTCCATTAAGTTCAATTTAAATTCACATTAAATTCAATGTGTGTGTGTGCACATGCACATTCAAGTATGTATTTGTTTCCTAGAGTCACAAGCTAAAATATATTTCTTACTATTAATAAGAGTTATGGTCAAAAAGTGTTTGAAAGTCACAATTCAAGACTACTTCTAGATACTCCCTCTAATCTCTCACTTATTCCTCCCCCAAAAGTGACTTACTTGGTCAACAAATTTGAGAGGAGAAATTGAGTAGATGTGCTTGAGACTTTTCTCACTATCTGGTAATTCCAAGCCCCCTCTACTGTCTTCTCTTATTCTCTATGGTAGCCTAAATAATAACCCCCAAAGATACCAAGTCCTAAAACCTGGAACCTGTGAATATTACCTTATATGACAAAATCTTTGCAGCTATGATTAACTTAAGGATCTTAAAATGGGGATATTATCCTGAATTTATACAGGTGGGGCCTACATGCAATTATATGTATACTTTAAAGGGGAGGCTGTGAAGATTCAGAGAGGAGAAAGGCAACATAAAGACAGAATAGAAAGGGATTTCAAGATACAGACCTTTCTTGAAGTTATGCAGTCACAAGTCAAGGTATACTAGCAGATACCACAGGCTAGAAGAAACAAACAGTGATTACTCATTTATTTATCAGTCAGTAGACTTTTTAAAAAATTGCTTTTAAGGGTTCTTCCCATGCCCTTAGTGTGCTTGCACTCATGAGTGAAGTGTCATGAGAATTGGGAAGAACTTTGCACTCTGACTTCCCTCTGACCTTCTTTAGTAATAATAATAGCTACACACTGAGCAATAAGTATGTATAGAATACACAATATACATCTCTATCCTTACAGAAATTTGGCAAGATAGCCATCATACTCTTGTTTTACAAATGAGAAAAATGAAGAATCAGGAATAACTAGCCCAAATACACATAAATAGTAAGTGACAAAGACAGATTGTGCCTCTAGTTTGATTTGCATCCAAAAACAGCTATCTGCACTTCAAGTGTCTCCCTATGTTGTCCACCCCTGGTTTCCTAAGTCTAGGCTTGTGTTCCTCAAGCAAGCTACATATCATAGCTTGTATATACCAAAACCATATGTTAACAGGAAGTTTTAAACATAGGAACTTTAAACTTTTTTCAGGCCAATTTGATCCCAAGGTCTTATGTCTTACTTATCTTTTGTAGTTGTTGGGTTAAGAACTAGACTTTAAAAAGGCAAAAAAGGAAGATGTACACTTAACACTAGGATCTCAGTTTTGGATAGTTTGTTAACAATAAATTTCATTACAGTTTAGGGTTGCCTTGGGGATCCAAATACAGAATCTTTTTACAGAGGAGGAAAACAAAGCCAACAAATTCACATATTTGTCTAATAACCAAAGAGCTCATCAAAGCAGAATTTTATTGCAATGTAAACAGACTTCTGATACTTTCTAAGTTCTAAGTGAGAATTAATTCCAAATTTATTTTCATTATACAAACAACACACTGCAAAATTTTCATTATTGTCTCCATTGTTTTTCTCTTCTCCTTTTATGTATAGATATATGATACCCTGTAAGGCAAAACCAAACATTACTTTTTATTTTGAAAAAGGGAGTAATCTTAAATAGCATTTTTCAGTTGAGGTGATCCTGAGATCCCATGATCAGAATATTAACTGTCCTTAAGTGGTAATTCCATTCCACAAAACCAAACCCCAAACATTCACACAAGTTCCCGTCAAGTCACGTATTTAAATAAAATTATTAAAAAAAAAAAAAAGAATGTCACAGAACAACCCCCAAAACAATATGGCTTGCTCCTTTGATTTTCTAGAACATCTTTTTGCTATACTGTATCGCCACATTTATTTGGCTTTATGGTGGAATCGTAATGGCAGGAATACGGATATTCATTACTTTTGACAGTTACAAAATAAATGCCAAGTGGAGGTGCTAAGATGTAAAGAAAGAAAAACGTTCAGAGTGAAGCTACACAGTATTTGCTCATGCTCTTCTATACCAAAACCCTTCCCTTAGGAATTCCCAAATACTCTAGGCCCAGGGGCAAAGAACAAAACGGGGCCAGACTTGAAGGACAAAACGCCGAGAAGCCCCACCTTTGAACCCAATAAGGAGGTGACCCGCCCACCCACCAACCAATCCAAAGTCGCGTTCTCCACCGCCCACTGCATGAGCGACCTTTTCCTTCCCGTCCGCTGGCCCACTTTTACGACAGTTTTCCGACCTAGTTTACGGCCGCCACTGCCGTATTTCCTGGGGCGCCCTTGCCTAGGTGGTTTGTAAGTGCTGGTAGTGGCTGAATCACTTTGTGATTAAGGCATAAACTTGGTAGGCTGGGATGAACCGCGCTCCTGGTGGAAGCAGGGGAACCAAGCAGGTGCCATGGTGAGTTCGGCCTTCCGGCCTCTTGGGCGATCTCAGGCCCAGTTCTCAACCTCTGCTCAAGGTCTGGGAGGAGAGGAGCCGTTGTCTCCCTAATGCGACTCTGAGCTGGGGGTGTAGCGCCTGGGGGAGTCACCCTCTCTAGGACACAAAGCTGTTGGCTCACCGCTCTCGGGCCTTTGTGCCTGCCGTCCCTAGGGCTTGGAGATAAATGGAAACGCATTTGATTATACCTGCTGTTCCCCTCCATCTCCTCGCAGTCGTTTATCTACATTGCACTGTCTTCCCCCTTTTCTCTTGCTGACTGACATACTTCTCGATTCCTATACATATTTGGCCGAAGGCGCTATGAAAAGCTAATCTCTTTGTTAAGCTCACGTTTAACGTTGAATCAGAATTTACGGGAACCCTCTGTAAAGTTCTTTCTCTGGCAGAAACTTTATTTCCATTCCTCTTGATTGAATTTAAATGTGACTTAACTTTCCCTGTGGTGAAGTAGAAGTTTTCAAGGGGCAGGAAATCATCCATTGTTGTAAAAGTAAATAAGCAAATCGACTTGCTTTTTTTTCCTCCCGTAGTGAAAGCCGCATACCTTTACAATGCATTGGATGTAAAATTTGCAGGATCCTTGGGCAGAGTATTTTCATCCTCACAGTTGTTTGTCCCGTTGAAATAAAACTTGTAGTGAGTTGAAATCGGAGAATGGGCATGATAGGATAAGGGTGAGAATGAGAGAAATAAATACTTATTCTGCTTCCCTTTACCAGGCCAGTACAGTGGTAGCAGTTGGACTGACCATTGCTGCTGCAGGATTTGCAGGTTTGTTTATGGTTTGGGGATAGAACTGAAGTAGGAGACGTTGAGGACTTTTTAATTATTTTTTTGCTTTTGTTTTTAGGTCGTTATGCTTTGCAAGCCATGAAGCATATGGAGCCTCAAGTAAAACAAGTTTTTCAAAGTCTACCAAAAACTGTAAGACTTATTTAGCACTTTTGCTAATTCTTTGCTGTGTATGAAGCCTAGAGCCAGACATCCATGGCATTCTAAGTGATTGCTTTAGACCCCCTCTCTTGCTTCCTACAGGAGAGGTTTAGAAGTTCTGAGCTTTGTAATGGGGCTAAAGAATCAAATGTTATATATGATGAATTTGGGGAAGAGATGTTAACAGTTCTAGTATCATGAAAGGTAATGTCACTTTATTGTTCATATATGATTACCTTCAGCATCATCTGCTCTGATCACAAACACAGAAGGATCTAGGAATCTGAAGTGACCCATGGTTACTGTGTGGACGTAGCACTCCATAACAGCTTACTTGGATAACACAGCAGTTAATTGGGCTCTGGGGTATGACTGAATGTGATAATACCCTCTGTGGTCAAAATTCAGAGTGAATATGATTTTGACAGTCTGTAGAGAATTGCCTTTTATTGTTGTGATTGAGTTACATAATGGGTAGGCTTTACCAATATAATTTCTGGTGCATCGAGGTCAATGGACCCAGTAGCCTGATTTTCTTAGTACTATCTTAAAGTCTTGTTTTAGTAGCTGCCTTGAACCTCAAAATATCCTTGAACAACTTGCTCAAAAGATCTCCAGATCCTATAAAGCACTTATTCTAAAACATTTAGTCAGTCTGAGATCAGGTTTTTATTTGAACATGGCTAGCTTGGAATACCTATATGCAGGTCAGGAAGCAACAGTTAGAACTGTAAATGGAACAACAGACTGGTTCCAAATAGGAAAAGGAGTACCTCAAGGCTGTATATTGTCACCCTGCTTATTTAACTTATATGCAGAGTACATCATGAGAAACGCTGGGCTGGAAGCACAAGCTGGAATCAAGATTGCCAGGAGAAATATCAATAACCTCAGATATGCAGATGACACCACCCTTATGGCAGAAAGTGAAGAGAAACTCAAAAGCCTCTTGATGAAAGTGAAAGTGGAGAGTGAAAAAGTTGGCTTAAAGCTCAACATTCACAAAACTAAGATCATGGCATCTGGTCTTGTCACTTCATAGCAAATAGATGGGGAAACAGTGGAGACAGTGTCAGACTTTATTTTTGGGGGCTCCAAAATCACTGCAGATGGTGATTGCAGCCATGAAATTAAAAGAGGCTTACTCCTTGGAAGGAAAGTTATGACCAACCTAGACAGCATTTAAAAAGCCAGAGACATTACTTTGTCAACAAAGGTGTGTCTAGTCAAGGCTATGGTTTTTCCCGTGGTCATGTATGGATGTGAGAGTTGGACTGTGAAGGAAGCTGAGCACCAAAGAATTGATGCTTTTGAACTGTGGTGTTGGAGAAGACTCTTTTGAGAGTCCCTTGGACTGCAAGGAGATCCAACCAGTCCATCCTAAAGATCAGTCCTGGGTGTTCATTGGAAGGGCTGAAACTCCAATACTTCAGCCACCCCATGTGAAGAGTTGACTCATTTGAAAAGACCCTGATGCTGGGAGGGATTGGGGGCAGGAGAAGGGGATGACAGAGGATGAGATGGCTGGATGGCATCACCGACTCGATGGACATGAGTTTAGGTGAACTCCGGGAGTTGGTGATGGACAGGGAGGCCTGGCGTGCTGCAATTAATTTAATTCATGGGGTCGCAGAGTCGGACACGACTGAGCAACTGAACTGAACTGAGCTTGGAATAATCTTCCCTTCACTCCCAGAAGAACTGGGTTTGCGGCACTGTTATTTTGTCTTCTTTGACCTTTTAGGTTGTCTGGCGAGGTGGGAGGTTGGAAATGGATGTTCATTAAAATACCATAGAAATTACTCTTAAAAGTTTTCTGCTGGTTCTGTGAACATTTACAGACATTTTTAAGCAACTTTCAGTTTGATAATCTTTTCCTACAAATGCATTTCCTCTTTCAGGCCTTCAGTGGTGGCTATTACAGAGGTGGGTTTGAACCCAAAATGACAAAACGGGAAGCAGCATTAATACTAGGTGTAAGGTAAAATAATTTATTACATTTTTAATATTTTTCTTTCAAATTTAGAGCTGTAAGCAAATGTAAGAAAGATCTTTTATTAGGAGTTATTATTTTTGGCCACACTGTGTGGTATGTGGGATCTTAAGTTTCTTAACTAGGGATCAAACCCATGCCCCCTGCAGTGGAAGCAGGGTCTTAAACACTGGACTGCCAGGGACTTCCATCTATTATATACATTTTTTAAACCTTAACATTCCCTACAAAAGTCTAAAGAGAAGGCCCACTGACACAGAAGTACTTTTTAACTCACTGGAGGTAGGTTTTTCAACAGATCATCAGTACTCAATGTTGTTCTCTATAACTGAGTGACAAATTTTGTGGTGAAAATTCTTTCATTTCCAGATACTTAAACATGCTTTCCAGTAACAGGATTGTTGTCATAAATAAGTTTCAAGTTCAACTCAATTTTTGAGAATATCTTATTTTTCTAAGCTCTGTTTAGTTCTGTGATTCAGAATAGTCATCTTCCTTGTGATAAAGAAGAGGCTCCTAAGTAGCTTTTCATACTGTTTTATTGACTTAATCCAGTTGCACAGTTTTCAACTTACCTTTATAGTTTAATGTGACCCAGAACTAGTCTAAAGTAAACAATACCTTTTACTTTTTTAAATTAGCCCTACTGCCAATAAAGCCAAAATAAGAGATGCTCATCGGCGAATTATGCTTTTAAATCACCCAGACAAGGGTAAGTATCATTAGAGTTGTTAAAACATTTTGTTGGGGTGACTACTTGTTATTAATGGGATAATTTTATAGCTAAATCTTGGTTGTTGTAAGGAAAATGCTTCGATTTGTTTGTGAGCAGTCTCCCAAGCTGGGTCTACTTGCTGTTTTGGTATCTTAAAAGAATAAATACTGAGTAGAAAATTTACTTATAGACTAATAAGCAGATTTAGTAACTACTGTCATTTGGAAGTAGTGATAAGCATTAACCATGTTTTCACACCAGCAGTTGTGATGTGTCTTAAACACTGCTAATTACTTTTTGGGGTGGGGCGTGAGGGGTGTCTACATTCTTAGGGAAAATGTTGAATTTCAGTTAATGAAACTAACAACCCCTCCCCCCCTGCCCCCATCCATTTAGACTTCTTAAACTAGTGGTTACCTAGAGAACTATAGGATATATTTATTAGTTTCAGATACACTTCTAAGCAGCCTAGGCTCTGTTGAAAGATCAAATGGAATACCAAAATATAGACCACAAAATCCATTACTCAGTGTTTAAGTCCTTTTACTTTCATGTGAGAGGTCTCTCATTAAGTTTTGGCTTTAACTGGGGTGGTAAATATTTGTATTTGACTTCATAACATCTTCTACAGAACTTAGCTGGTATTAACTGTATACTTGCCTGGAAAATCCCCATGGACAGAGGGGCCTGGAGGGCTACAATCCATGGGATCACGGAGTCAGACACGACTGAGTGACTAAGGGCACACCAGAGAGCTTCTGATTGCTTAGGGTCTAGGATGGAACCCATATATTTTGCCTCTTAACTAAGCTTACTGATTGCTTGATGGTTTGGGGCCACACTTTTTTGAGACTTACTCAAATCACAGCTCCAGTTTAGTGGGAAAGCAGCTGTAGGTGATACCATGAAGGGATTGTTGATAACTGGAAAAAGAACTAGAGTGAGGTCTTCCAACAAAGCTCAGAAGTCTCTGACAATTTCATGATTTTATAACAACACAATAAATCAGTGTTCATTTATGAAAAAGGTAACTTACAAACTATTTCAAAGTCACATGAGAATTTTTAAAAATCTCATTTAAGCTTTTTCAAAAGGTGCCATTGTATGTGTGTATAAATCTCCCTCATCATTTCCCACTGATCAAATATATTAACTGTGTTTTTAGTCATCTGGTTCCAATGCCATAGCTATTTTTTAAAAAAATCAAAACTTCCATTTCTGCTCATTTCATCTTAGAGTTCTTGAAACAAGGTAATAGCTTTTCACCAGGCAGAAATTGAAAAATCCAGTATTATAACTATTCCTTTTTTCTTTCTTCCTATAGGAGGATCTCCTTATATAGCAGCCAAAATCAATGAAGCTAAAGATTTGCTAGAAGGTCAAGCTAAAAAATGAAGTAAATGTATGATGACTTAAGTTCTTATTCTCTTATGCGTTCCAGCTTTTTATAATAAAATGCCTCAAACCTACAAATTTTAGAAGTTATTTAGCACAAGCTAAGTCAAAGCGTTGGTATAAATCTGTTTATACTTGAGGATTTTAAATCAGATTATAGATTACTTGTAGATTATAGCTAAATACATACCATTTAAGTGTTGTTCACTACTCATTTGACAAATAATTTGGTACCTATTTCAAGACAAAGTGAACAGTCTCTGCCCTAAAGGAATCCCCAATCTAATGGAAGACTGATAATTAAAATGTGATAAATACGATGGTATTAGCACAGGTTATTGGAGAAGGAAATAGCAACCCACTCCAGTGTTCTTGCCTGGAGAATGCCAGGGACGGGGGAGCCTGGTGGGCTGCCGTCTATGGGGTCGCACAGCGTCGGACACGACTGAAGCGACTTAGCAGCAGCAGCAGCACAGGTTGTTTTAGTAGGGACTCGTCTCACTGGGAGGGAAGGCTGTTCAAGGTACAGAGGACTCCCTACTCACTTAGAGCCCTGAATTTTAAAGTGAGTTTAGCCACAACTTTAACCTAAGAAACTGATACAAGGTATGTTATTTACCTCTTTGTCAGTGATAAATCTGAATTGTTTCAGATTTCATACATTAAAAACCGTTAACAGCATGATAAAGATTTGAGAGTACATGTTTTGTTTTTAATGAAGTATGTGCATTTTATTTAGGTAGCCCCTTAAAGAGACTATTTATAAATTGGTTATTTACATCATCAAGTTAAACATTTGTTAAAACACAGTAGGCAGAGCACTACTTTGTAGATACCAGGTGACTCATTTTTCACAGCCTACTGGGAAATCACAGGTGATTTTGGAGGTATGAACTTGAAAATAAGAAATCTGCTAATAATGAGATTACTAGCCTTTTATTTCAATCTTCCGGACTAATCAAAAATTGTTTATGAACAAGAGTTTAGTATCAACTAAAAAGCAAATTTTTCAGATACAGAAAATACGCCCAAAGGCAATCACGCAGTAAGTTTAAAAAGGAAAAATTCATATGGTAGGTATACTTGAGTGTTTAATGCAAAAAATAGCATACCTGTTTTAAGAGAGGTATTAAGACAATGGAATCCACTTTAAAATCTACTAAGGAGCACAACAGAGCACATTTTTCTTTGACAATGATCAGTTTTTCTTTTTCTCTAGGCTTAACTTTTAAGCATCTATTCATTTAAAGCTGTTAGACTTACCATTTTTCTTGGGTAAAAAAGTCATGAATTTGAGGGCTCTAGGTCATGATAATTTTTACAAAATACTGTGTATCGTTACTATTTACTACTATGATGTGCTAGCACTGTGCTAAGCATTTCCCCTCTATCTCCACAGTAGTTACTATTAACGTACATTTTACAAGTTCAGCGAGGTTAAGAAACTTGCCCAAAGCAACATGCTGGGTCAAGAAAGCTGATCTTTTGCAAACCCAAAGATCTACGCTGTTAACCTCTACACTGTACCTTTCACAAATATGATAACCCAGGGATGTTTTCCTTGGTGGTCTGGTACTTGTCTTTACACTTAAACCTTGGGGCCTTTTATCGGTTGCTCCTTTCAGATGTAGACACTTAAAAGGGAGAAGATTATGGTTGAATATAGGACTAGGGAATAGGAGATACAGGTTTCAAGTCAAAACTTCTGCTATCAATACAGGCAACTTTGAGCAAGGAATCTATATGCCTAGAGCTCTGCTTCCTTATGTGTTGGCGGCTGGGGGGGATGACAAATTGTGACGATTTCTCCACATTTTGTGGAGGGGAAAATGAGAAACTCTGCTGAGTTGCACAGCCACTCAAACTATAAGCCCAGAATATGTTCTCCAGCTTACTACGTTTACTTATAATTTAGTTCTCTATGTATTAGTCCTTAAAAGATGCCTATTTACAGCCATAATATTTAGAACTAGCATACCAGAGGTTGTTTTCCTACTGAGCCCCTTCCCTTTTGCCTTCACTGGGCCTCTGGGTTGTATTAAGATGAGTCCTAACTGCTTCATAAGCTTTATAAACCTGCCTTGCTGGTGATGAAAGTAGGCTATAATGGGTGGTCCTGAAGTTAAATCTATTCCAACCCATAAGAGTTTTAAACAAATTCTCTTGCTTTCAAGTATTTTACAAATGATGGGAACCCCTATGGAAGCATTTAATACAAGTCATGCAGACCAAAACCATTCAAGAAATAATTGATAACCTGTGGGAAAATAGATGGAACACAAGTCCGTATCTATATACTGTGATGTTTGGTTTTATATTTTTCTCTGCAGTTCTTCATTTCTTCTGCTCTAAATTACAACAAGAAGGGTAAAAGGCAACTAGATGTAAAATGAGAAGTGGAAGAAACTACCATCTTAACACAAGGGTAAAAACCTAAACATGTTGGACTATTACACATTATAAAGCTTTATAACATTCAGCACACTAGAAATTTTATGTCCTACTTTAAAGACCTTGTATCAGAAGTCATTTAAATTAATCCAGACAGAATGCCTTCATTTAAGAGATAAGTTTAAACATTTTAGGCTAAAATACTGAGTTTAACTGTTTCAATGAGAATTTATAAGGCATCTTTCTATTGGTAACAACCTGTTAACAGTTTTTTTGCACTTCAGAAGTGTGTCTTGCAGTCATATTTTACTCAGCATAAATGATTCCCCCCAAACATGTTAATTCCAAAGAAAATTAAGCAACTGGCTCCAGAACTTCAAAGGACATAACATGATAGAAAAAAAAATCTATACATCTGAGGTTAAAATTAAAATGCTAGAATATATTTTTAGTTAAAGGATCCTGGGCTGAGAGAACCTTCAGTACCGGGAAACTTAACCTTAAGCTCTGCTATTTGTTGTTGGCACTGTTGTTCAGTGCTGTGTATCTGCTGAGTCAGCTGTTGCCTTAGCAACAGGATATAGGAAGAGCTTCTCTCCACCTAATATTCCCGGCCCGATGACAAGGTCACATAGTCCAGTATTAAGATATGATCTTGAACAAGTTAACACTTGCTGTGGCCTTAGTGGTGTTTTAGTTAATGGAATTTCAAGTGAAGTGTTTACGTGACTTTCTTTACAGCCTGCAAACAGCAAGGTGAAAAATGAAGCTCAAAGACGTTGCCATACGAGCTCCAGGCAACAGTGAAGCATAAATTAGTTCATCTAGAAAAACTATGGAATAATTTTTATAACGAGAATTGTCTCTAACCTAGAAAATGAGTAGCTACATTTGACAATCCAAGTAAAATAAGGTACAAAATACCAAAACATCCAGAAAATACCCCTGTAATTTCACTCTCCACCCCCCACAAAATACCACTCATTAAAACACAAACTTGAGAAACTGCTAACTAGTATACTTAACAGTGGAGCTTTGACATTAAGAATATTAGTAAAAAATAATTTTGCCCTTTATTTTTAGATTGCATACAACATAGCTGGAAATGCCTGGGATAGATACATATATAAAAACAAACACATTTTAATTCAGCATACTCTTTTAGAGTACATAGGACTATAGTTAAGTGTCACACAGTATCTGACATATGACTAGAACCAAGTTATATTAGAAAGGCCCTTATAGGATCTAGTTGGATAAAACAGAATATAGAAAAGGGTAGTACAACTAAGATAGTCACTCCCAATTCTGTACTTCAGTACCTGAAACATTAATATAGAAGATACAGATGAATCTGAATCTAAAGTGATCCACTGATAAACCATTTTTTATAAAACTGTATCTCCCTTATAGAGTATGCACCTCCCTCATCCAGTAATTAGGGGTTTTCTGGATGATTAGACTCAGAAAAGATTCACTGCTTGGATGTCCAGAGTAAATGATTATACCTTAAAATGTATTATTATTAGGCTGAACCATAAGAAACTGTTGCTTTTGTGGGTCAGAAGTCAGCTCTTGGCAATTTCCTATGTTTCAGCATAACCGACATTTTCAACTAGCAGCTGAATACAGTTTCAAATTACCACCACTTGCAAAAAGTTTTACTATAGCAGACTGCAGTTATTGCTTTATTCCAACAGTCCTCTGAAATTAAACCCAAATGTTATCATAGGTTAATCATGGGTTATAATGACTATTACACATTCAAGCATCCTTAATAAGAAACTAAAACTTAAAAATAAGGGGTCAGAAAATTCAGTATATCAGATATCCTTATAAAGGGTACAAGGGATCCAAACTGTAAATAGCAAAGATAGGAAGACTGAATGAGACTTTACAATGAACACTCTACTTGCTACCTTCTGGAATATTGCTTAAACGCATAGATCCAGTTCAAATCAAAGTTCCTGGAAACTTAGAAAACATAAGTAATTTTCCTTTGCTCATTTCCAGTAACAATCATTTGACGTAGGACTTACTGCATTATATAACTAGTTTTCCATCCACCTGTCTTTAGTTAATTAATGTCACTGTAGGCATAGCCTATAAGAATACTGACTAGTTGGTTTCAACCTCAAAAGTCAATCTGTTTATAGCAATATTAAATTAACATACCAACTTTGCAGACCATTCTCAGGTTAAACACCAAACTTATAGCAAACAGCAGCTACAAAAATACTTCCAAGGTGATGGGTCTTAGCCACAAAAAAATGGCTGACCAGAAAAAAAGAGTAAAACACCAGCTTAGTGTTTTCCTGTTTAATTTTTTTGCTTACCTGTATATATCTATACTTGCTTTTTAAAGAGTATTTACTTAAGCAATCTCCCTCAGCCTTGTCCTAAGCAGTGTCTCAGTGGTTTGAACTCACTATAATATTCTTTCTCTCATCTTCACATCAAAATACAGTAACTACTTAAGAGTTTTATGTATCCCTACTATAATTTTACCAACGATGACTGACCTGTCAACAGAAACTCCAATACCATTTTGCAAAACAGTTTTAGGCCTAAGGCATCCCAAGTTTCATGAAATGATCATTTTTACCCCCCATGTAATCTCTCCTTTTGATTTTGTGTTTTAGTTCAAATATCATATACAATTTTGTATATATATGCTAGAACAGTATTTAACCTGCAGAGAACCTTTAGAATTGGTGGGGGGATGGGAGGGGGTCATGGCAGCTGGCAAGTTCTCCCATAGCAACATTTCAGGTAACTAATAGCCAAAAAAGATGCACCTCTCTCAAAGTTTGGAAGGCTACCTCTATAAAGAATAGTTACCTTTGGGGACTGGGCTTTTCACTTCTAAATCTGAGCATATGCTATTTAAAAAAAAAAAAGCCTATCATGATGCTGTAGTATGTATTCTTAAAGGATACTGGGATTAGTCATTTGTAAAAAATGAAATCTTAATATTTATATCCTAGAATATGGTTGTCAGTTCTAAAAAAACTCCTTGGGCTAACCCCACTTTTAAGATGATTTTGTGTTTCCAGAACAAGGAGGATTTTCATGAATATATTCTACTACCTGGAAGAAAATGAAAAATTATTTTCTTTTTGCCATATTTACCAATTTGGAGATTACTGAAAATTCCCATACCTTATAGTTAATTTATAATTCTATTCTCTTCTATTAAAGAGAAGAATAATAAAGCCAAAAATGTTACTTGTTTTTCAAGTCCAAAGACTGCACTGTTCACACTACACCTTACTTTAAAATTTTCCATTATTAGGGTTTTAGGAAAAAGCATTTGATATTTTCACAGCTTAACCTCACCAGTAATAAATTTGAGGGCTAAGGTTTATATACACTGACCTAGCAAATATTTTTAGCTACACCCTGAATTATCCTTCAGTTGTAAAATCACTGAAGTTTTTTTTTATGCACATAACAAATTAACATAAGTTATGCACATAAAAATACTTCTCAGATCCCAAGTGAACAAAAGGGCTCCCTCTTCTTGCTCAGTAGTCTTTATATAATATTGTGGAGCAAAACCCTCCAACAAATCCACAATTATTATCAGCTTGCAAACTTTTACTTTGTGTAAAAGTTTGTATAGTCCTAACATTAAGCCATCTGGACAAAATATTTACAAAAAATCCAATCATTAATATGAGAACCTTTAAAATTATTTCCTTGAAAGCCAAAAATCAGTGACATTCCTTAAAAACTGTTCATTATACTTTATAAAAATAACAAAGAATCAAAGGCAAAAGTAAAACTCTGGATTTTACCCCAATGCCTTCCAAAAGTTGCCTATGACTAGAATTTTGTTACAAAGACTTTCCTAATATCAAATCTCTGAGACCAATTCCCTAAACCATTCTATTCTAACATACTAAATTTTTAAGTACTAAGACTTCAGAGGACTCATTACAAAATGACCAACTAATATTTTAATACTATTTATGAACAAGTATAAATGCATCTTAAAAAGCAATCAGAATACTACTCTAGGCCTTTGGGTAGGTCCAACTACTTTTCAACAGTTGGTTTAAAAAGTAGAAAGTTAAAAATCAGCAAATGGAAGATCAAAAGTTTATTTACTACCTGCATACAAAAACATATTGCACATCAAACAATCAAAACCAAAAAGAAAAAAAAAAAAAGAGAAAAAAAAAAAAAGAAAAAAGGGAGAAAGAAGAAAAGATACTCTACTGAAGACTAACATGTAGTTTATACAGAATAAACCTTCTGGAAATTGATCTTTTCAGTAGTTCAGGTTATGTCTGAATGGACATGACTAATTCAGCTTAGTGTTTTAACTAAAGCTATGTTTGATTTTTTAAATACTGTACACTTTAATAAATAAACCAAACAAAGCCTCAATGTAGAACAGTCACTGCCAATAACACCCAGTGTCCCTGCAGATGAGTGTTTAACAAATGTATTCCAGTGGTCTGCAGATTTTCCTCTACAATACAGCATTTTAAAAACACATTAAAACAGACCAGTTTCCAGACTAAAACTAATGAAGAAATTACAATTCAGTGCAAAATATCTTAGACTGCATTTCATTCTAGTTTTCCTCAGGTGAAGAAGTGGTTGCATATTATTAAAAATGTAACAAAAGCAGCTAATGCTTTCATAAAGAATATTAGGTTAGGGATCCCACCCCACCCACCTCCCCCCCCAATCTCTGCCATATTTTGAAAACAAAATAACATTTCCTATAGCCAGCAACTTTTTTTAATGTTACATATACTATTCTCAAGGCACATCTGATGATATATAACACAGTAGGTGTCAAAGTATGTTTAACATATGATTTCTTCAGGATCCCTCCCCTTTCTGAATTCCAAATGGAGGAACTGAAAGTGCGATGGAAAGACTGGCGATCCATATTCTATCTTTGGCAAGCTTGTACAAGCACTATTGTAAAATGTAATGTAAAAGAACTGTAAACTAGGAACTTCTTCAGTTTATGAAACACCATTCAGGACTGCTGCGTCTTGAGTATTTTCTTCTTTTAAGGTATTAATCTTTTCTTCTCCTGGAGTACGCTGTAGCTTAGAAATTTCATCGCCAGAAGCACTAGTTGGGCCATTTATTGCCTTTTCTGAAGGACCATGCTCTTCAATCACATCTTTTGCCTGCCAAAGGGAGACAACTTTTTCAACTTCTTTATAAATAAAATCTATAACTGAGGAGGAAAATAACTACATAAACATCAATTAGCTAATAAATAATTTTAGTTTCACATACCACAATGATCTGAATTAAAACATTCTTAAAATTAAAAAAGAAAAAAAAAAACCAAACCCCAATGTATTCCACCTCTCTGGGTCTTTCAACTCTTTATCTCTAGTAGCTAGCAGTACATAAGCCACAGGAAGAATCTGTACCTGTTTATTGAAAACTTGCACCTAATTTCATTTTAACCACTGGAAAACTCACCATATAAAAAGACATAAACAGTTAATACCCTAAGTAAGGCAAACAACCACCTATTTACTCACCTTTTTTGGAAACTCAAATTTACGTATCAAATCCCTTAAAATATTTCAAAGAATTAAAACAAAGGTCTTTATCCACCACTTGAAGAGGGTCTATTCAGCCTGTTGCTCCCCAAATTAAGGTTAACATTCTCTATGCCCAATATCTTTTACAAATGCTATTTCTAGTTCTAACTGAAAAATATTTCAGGCTCAAGCATGCATATCTTCAGTTACCTGGGGCCAAAAACAAAATCAAGAGTAGTCTTTAACTAAAATATTACTGGTCTAGTTGGGGAAACAATTGATCATACAAGTTAAGAAGTAAAAAATAAAACTAAACCATAACAAAAACAAAACCAAAAAAGCCAAAACCTACAGGTTAAATTCTCCTTACCATTTCTTTCTTGTTTTTAGCCAAAGTTTCCCTTGGGAGGTTTCTTTGTCTGCTCTGAGACTCAGCTCTAGAAATATAATCTGCAACTGTGACTGTTGAAGATGAGAAAAAAATTACAGGTGTTGAAAAAATATTTCTAAAGTTTATTTATGGATAAAGAGTAATTTTACTTTTAAAATAGACTAATGGTGGGTTACCCAATTTCAAAATTTTCTTAAGATGGGTACCACCTCCAACCAAAAATGAAATTTGAAAAATATGCCTGTGGTTTGGTGCTGACTATAGAATATTTCAAGCTGGATATAGAGGACGCCTAGATTAAAGTCCTCTTTCACAAGAATCCAGCCATTTGCTTCTGGTTAGTCTATAGTTGTGGGATAAGTTTGATATAAAATTCCACAACTAAGAATAGGAAATGCCACATTCTAAGCCCAGATAGTGTTTGCACTTATCAGTGGGGGGAGGAGGGGGAGAGAAAGGGTAAATTGGGTGCAGATCATGGTGTAGCATGCGTCAATATGAAATTTTCATCAAACATGTAATATTTAATAGTTCTTTTTTTTTTTAAAGCATAGTAAGATTTCCAAGTGTGTTTTATGGTTCCTTTTTAGTATTTCACACTAGAAACTGTTCTGAGTAATATAAAAAAATTCAAGCAAACTAAAGATTTGTCCACCATCTTAAAATGTGGACAATGATCATGGTGGAAAATGTCCACCACTAATTCAGTAACTATCCCCTTTTCACATTTTGCCAATCTTTTAAGGGACTGGCCTATTTGCAATGGTGGTAGGGATTGGGGAAAAGAAGGGAAAGGACTAACCAAAACTAACACCCTACCAGCAACCCAATGGCAACAAACTACCTCTGGTCTGCTGGGACTGGCCTCATTTTAAACCTCAGAACTTTCTCTTCAAGGACTTGCAACTTAGAATTCACTGATTTGAAGAAATATCAAAATAATCAGTCTCTTCCTTTCAAAGAATTTGTTTTCTCTCAGAAACTGATGAAGAAAAATCCCTGATTATGTAAAATATGGTATAAATTATGGGAGCAAGTAAATTATGTAAGAATTAAAACTTCGATAAACTTAATATAAGTCACTACATACACTGGAGAACTAATCCATCAAGTTCAAATTATATAAATCATTTTAATATAAGACTGGACTGTATTTACATTTCTCTTAGTTATGCATTAAAATGCTAACACCTTTATAAGATTCACGAGTTTCTAGAATTATTATATGAATCTTTTTAAATCTCAAGGAAACAACTTAATTCAGAACTAATAAACATCTTTAGAAACACCACTAAAAGATGTTTCATGTCTTAGACTGTTTCCCTCTATAAGAAACTCAATATGCTCATTTTGGAGTTTTATAAATCATTATTTAAATTCACTGTAAATGAATCTATGAATAAATTTAACAGTTTCCGAAATTGGGGAGAGGGATCAAACCCACTTCTTTATTATGTCTACATATATGGAAGCACAAGCATCCTAGAAAGTATTGTAGTTTGGAGAGCACCATAATGAATTCATACTGTTTCCATGGTTCAGGCTTCAGTGACACCAGGAAGAACTCAGCTACCTGGAAACCTTGATGCACAGGCGCACACACTGCTAAATCTGAACTTATGGTAATTCTTAGAACGTTCACCCACTATGCAGACACAGAACTTTGATACAGTTTATCAATTAATAGGCACTTAGCTGGAAAGGTAAAAACCAGTGCCCATCCTCCACCAAACAGAGGTAAATTAAAAATAACCTTAGTTGATTCAGAGAAAAACCTGTTTATAGCCAGATAATAGTCTGTTTATATGCCTCATAATGCAAGCCACTTAAAAGTTCAAAACAGATAAGCACTTATATAGGAAAAAAAATTGAAGCAATTTGTGTGGCATAATTTGGTCTCCAAAATTTCCTCTAAGGGATCCAAAATTAATCAGTTGTATACCAGTACACTGTTGCACTTTGCTAAGTATAGTAAATACTCACTGCTTAATACTAAAGGCAACAAGAAATTTTAAGTAAGTAAGAACAAATTAAATAACTATTTATTTCCAAGAATGCTGACATTAACTTTTAGATACCCTAGAACTGCTGCCAGAGCCAAAGGAGAAAATGACATGTTTGTTCCACCTATCCTATTTTCTGGGTGTGTGGGTATGTGTGTGTGTTGGGGCAGGCTGAGAAAGGCAATGAGTTCTAAAGAGGAAATCAGTACTTCCAAAGAACAGAGTAAAAACAGGAATAAATGCAGTAGAGAACACAAATCACTGTCAAATTATTTAAAACTCCAATTACTCAAGTTCTGATTAATACCATGCAGAAATCCCTTCCTCTTCTTTATCAAAGCCTTTCATGTTATTCTCTTTATATCCTTTGACTTAGTAATGAACCACCATCTACCTAGTTACTAAATTATGTTTTAATTTATCCTATCTCAAGCCCATACTAGTAACTTAGATTTCTTTATTTATAAAGTATGGCCAGAAACTGGTATTCACTGCTATGCCAGCTTCAAAAACACAAACTAAATACAATCTCTTCATCCCAAAGATATTTCTAACACTAAAGAGAGAGAAAAGAAGATAAAAATAAGAAACATTTCCTCAAAACCTATTGTGACAGTATTTAATTTCTTTTAAATTTACAACTATCGCTAAAACATGAACTTTTTTTTTCCCCTAAGAATGGGAACTAATCCCCTTAATCAGTTTTCTCACATGTCTCAATAACCACTAAATTTAAAATACTAAATAAAGATACTAGAATTTATATTCTTTATTTGGGGGAAAACACAAGAATTTGCTTTGGAAAGAATGCAAAATTGATTAGTTTAACAAAAGGGATTTATTTCTGGTGCACACAATTTCTCCACTGTGAATATACATGTGATTCTCTGTACACAAGAAATGGAATTATGTTCAAGATAGTATAGACACAGCAAACACGTTTCTTTTAAGTTACTAAAAACTGTATCTACTTAAATTAACATTCTAAAACTAAGTAAGTACTATTAATTTGAATAGTTAGTAGGTGTAAGGGAAAAGGCATCACACTACAATAAACAAAAACATAACATGCATTCCTCTTAATAGGAAAAAGACACTTTCAAGTATTTTTCTCATTTGTACTTTTTAAACTGTGGGTACTAGAACCCCCACAAAAATGAGGTGCTGAATCCAGATACAGTAGCAGGCACCATGCAAAAGCTGTCCAGTTTTGCCAATCATCCAAAATCACAAGCTACAACATAGTCCCTGGGATGGCAGGTCCCAACTCAAATGTGCAGAATCTGCCAAGTGGACAAAATAATGGTCTTTTCAACAGTATTTTCATGTAAAAAAATTGAGACACAACATTAGTGCAATTAGACAGGTTACATTACGGTGTGAAGGAAGAATGCATTTTCTTAATAGTAGTCTTATTAGTTGAGAAAACAATTTATGCAATGCACATCTTGAATGTATATACACACATGTGTACATGTAAGTATAATATATTTAGAAAGCAGACACATGACATTTTTTTTTCATGCTTATGACCTGGTGGTGTCAACAGGTCCACTCAAGTTACCTGGCTGTCTATCTTCTGCCTGACCCCTGAAACGACGCCTGCGGCTACGATTGCGTCGCTGGGGTTTTTTTTCACTATCATCTGTAATTGCAAAGTTCACCATGAAACTATTCTGACAAAAACAATGCAAAAAACAAAGCAAAAAAAAAAAATTTCTTGCCTTCAAAGATTTAAGGGGAAAGAACTTTTTAATTAAACAGGAAAGATAAAACAATACATGCTATTCACAGGAAAAACACTTTTGTAGTTTTAAACATTCCTACTAGATCAACAGATGGAATTATCATCCAGAAATTAAGAGGGTTTTTGACTCTTGATAAACAAACTCTAAGACTTAATTTATCATTCAGGAATAAAATTTTCCTCTCCAACAGAGTTTAGTTTTTACCAAAGTTAATGACATTTTAGCACTTTGGAAATCAATGCCTACAAAGTATACACACTTTCATTAGTGTCATTTATAATACTTAAAGAGGCAAGACGAAAGCCCAATTCTGGCTTAGAAGATTGAGAGTATTAAGTGCCCTGCAGTTTGAATATCTGTATTGTTTTAATGGCATCAAAGGGCACTTTAATAAACCCTCCCAGTTTCAAACAGTTTGGCTATACAAATCTGAAAACTAGACATTTAAGACAGACACAAAGCCATCTACCTACTTGAACACTAGGAAAAATTCAATTTGTGAATTGCATATTTTTTTAAAGGCATCATATATTAACAATAGTATACAGTAATATAAATCTTTTCCCTAAATGCTTACATACCTAGCCCATTTTCATTAACTGAAGCTGTATCGGATTCAGTCATCCCATCCATCAGAACAGCATCTTCATCAGTCCTTCGTCTACGAGACCGCCTACGACGGTTAGTACTGTGATGAGATTCGCTGGCATCAGTGTCTGCAGTCTGATCTGATTCTGTATTATCAAGTAAGCTGTATGGATTGCTGTCTGGATCTTTGAGCACTAAATGCATGTCAGAGGCAAGAAATATTTGTTTAAGAGAGCTGCAGTTATTAGGAATGTTTTGACCTACATTGAACTATATCAATTAATAATAAACTTCAATTTTCCCCCAATAAAAATACATCCTCTGTCTTCAGACAAAATGTTTTCTGTATCACTATTTTACCTGAAAAATAACAAATATGAAAAAACTTTAAATGGTGATGAAAAATTATAACAGAAAATGAGTGAACACCTTGGCTTTCTACCATTTCTCTTTGACTTGTCTTAAAAACATATTAGGAACTAGTATACATGTTACTTTTTACATTCACATACCTAGCTAATTCTGTACAGAGGCTAAAGAAATAAAAATGAAAACAAATATTCAGCTAATATATTTCCAAATAATACTCAACATCTGCACTCTATAATAGAAATTTATTATTACAAACTGAAGCAAGCAAAAGTCTATACAAAAAAAGGCAAACTAAAAAGTTTGAAATTCTAACTGGTTATAGGAAAATGTGGAAATGAATGCTGACTAGTACTCCCATCTCCAGAAAGAAAGAGTACAGGTGGGATATGGTAGGGTAAGAGTGGGAAAGGAAAGGTTTGTAAGACATAAATTATAGGGGAAAAAATACCCATCTTACCTATGTGCATTATTGCTTCCAGCAATCAAATTATAGAAGAAATTCACCTAATCACGATTTTTCCTAAGTTTCCTTTGGTAACAGCTAGCAAGCTAGCATCTTTGCAAAAGACACTAAGTTTATCCATTAATCATAAACACTAGGTAAAGTACATTTACTTTGAAATTCAGCAAACTGTAATGTTAAACCTTGGTAACAGTGAGCAATGTTCTAAAATATAAAAACTATTTCCCTAAAAGTCTATAAAATGAACTCAGGACTTAAAGATTATCACTAGAACTAAAGAGTACTTTTTTAAAAGTTCTTTAAAAAATGTGATTTGATTCACTTTTTAAAAAAAATTAAGAGTGGTTTTCCTACAAATGCCATGCAATAACTGTTATGGTTATATCCCTGATATAATCTAATCCTTGACAATCTTTCCCCAACTCATTATGCTAAGCAAGAACATTCTGTCAACTCCTACACCACCACTTAAGTTATAGCATTTAAATTTTCAATGAGTAAAAGGTTTCTTATAGTATCTCAAATCTCAGTCTTCTAGACACTCTTTACAGGTGAATTCCTCAAACAATAAAACATTTTTAAAAAAGGTGATTTCACAGTTTTTTCCTGTTCCAAAGTGGAGTAGCAACAAATGCTTTTCAGTTGTATACAAAAGGTATTTAGATCTCTCTATACATTAGAATTATCTGGGTCTCTCTGGGAAACAGAAATATATAACCCAAAAAATTCTAGAGGGGGAAAAAAATTCTAATTACCTAAGTGTCCAAAGTCTGAACATCTGACCAATGAAGCAGAGAAATCAGCTCCAACTAAAATTACTCTGATCTGAATATTCTGGCTAAACTTTCACTAATAGACACTCTATAGTGCCTTTCCTTATGTTGTAGTTGCGTGTGTGTGTGTGTGCATGCATATATATATATATATTCTACTGTTTTCCTGAGACAGTTAAGCAAAAAGAGAAACTTCCAAAAACGGGGGGTGGGGATCCTGGGAAATGAATTAACTTTTATGAAATTATACTGTTTACAAAGAAAAGATTCTGACAGAGTATATAAAAGACTACCAGAACTGATGGAAGATTTGCCACCACGTGGTCCACCACGACCTCGACCCCCTGAAACACTTCTGCCTCTTCCTCCTGGGCGTCTCCTGCTGTCACGCTGATGCCGACTCTCTCGATCATCTTCTCCCGCCAGAGACCAATCACTCAGCTCATCTTTACGTTCAGATTCAGTTTCGGATGGGTTAGACAGCTCAGAGTTTGTACCTTGGGAAAGAAGAGAACATAAGCATACTATATTTCTATTTTAAAAAAGGAGTGAAATTTTTCAAAGAATTTCTTGCAAATCATTGTTTAAATAACACTGATATATGAAAATGCATTTAATACAGAAAATATGTTTAAAAAATTTTTCCCACTTTTATGTCTTTAACAAATTGCTAGTATAATAAAAAAAAAAAAAAAAAAAACACTATCCAAGTATTTAAAAGCCAATTTAATGATATTTAGAAAAATAAGTAACAACTGTATATTCTATTATATCACTTGATTCTAAGGAGCATTTTTTTCCCCACATTTAACAGCTCTGAAATCAGGATATTTCTTACAATTGATTATCTCATAAACTGGGAGTGCATTTTTAGTGACTGTACATAAAATTTATCTCTTTTGCAAAATAATGTCTTAAGTTAGAACAACACAATGTTTCAAATCACTGGACAAATTTTAGGTTGCTCTGGGTAAAGAAAACTTCAACATGACAATAAGAGATGAAGCCATTACCAGTGAGACAAAAATTCAGCATAACTTTGAAAGTTAACTACAGACTATTTCTAACATCCCAATGACTGAATTTAATACTTTTGAAAAATGTAAACACCACAAAGATTCTATAAAAGCCTACAATATCATATAATATCACAATTTATGTGTCAGATTTATATGACCCAATCACTAACATACTCATTTCCACTTCTCTGTTAGTTCTGGGATGGCACTTTTTTATCCTTTCATCGTAGAGATATCCTATGCTTTTCAGAAGTTCATTTTACACCACTTGGCTTTTACAAAAGACTTACACTAGTATCTGTTTTCACAAACCAAAAGAAATCCAAAGAGGATTTTCAGTTTTAAGGGAAAAAAGGGCACGAAGAGAAAATAGCCTTCAGTATTCGCTTTGCAGCAAGCCACTGCAATTAAAAGAGGCAGCAAGCAGAGCAAGCAGTGAGAGCAGCATCTCCCAGCTCCTGCTTCAAGAACTAAACTCAGCATCTCAGCATTAAGCCGACATAGCTTTGAACCACATTGGTGAGCATCTATGCTTTATTTTATTTCCTGCATCTATTAGCAAGATGTGTCCTAAAGTAATTGCTTCTTCACTTTATGCCATTTCAGCTTACAAAAGGTCTTCCAGGAAAACTACTTTCTGATAATGTGGGAAACTATATGTGCAAATCTATCTCCATAAAATTAAAAGCCCAGTTCAATGTCTGTAGCTTCAGACCAATTTAACGGAAAACAGACATCTCCCCTCATTTCCTTAAAATTAATGTAAAATTAATAAAGTATTGTCATGTGTTGTTTTCTTTTTCCAATGTGGATTTACTTCCACATTGCTTTACAGTAAAGGGGAGCTCTCTTATACCTCTAAATGCCCACGGAAGCCTAGGAATGCACATATCAATTTTCTCCTGATAAATTAATTTACCACATGATTATGAAGTTCTTATGCTAAACTCTCAAATATGAACAATTTCAAGATAAACTAAAAATACCCTATATTTAACTCCATAGTCATTTAATGATAAAAGCAAAATACAAGAGCTCTTCAAGGACTAAAATGTAAAGTTGAACAAAGCCTACCAACTTCCTTTCTCCTTTAAAGAGGACTCTTCTATCCGTCTTTTTTTTCCATATACCATATAGATGTAGCTAGTAATGAGTGGATTAATTTAAGAAAAATGTAGCAAGTTTCTAGTACCGACATTTGCATCTTTGTTAAGATGAGTCTCATATTAGAAAATGAATCAAAACACTTATTCTTCCAAAGGATAAGAAAGAATTTTGTTAACTGATGTCATGGTTTGGAGGAATAAGGGTAATGTATCATTTC
The DNA here is from genome assembly GCF_002263795.3 of Bos taurus. Classification (NCBI taxonomy): domain Eukaryota; kingdom Metazoa; phylum Chordata; class Mammalia; order Artiodactyla; family Bovidae; genus Bos; species Bos taurus. Next base: position 86,057,263 of record NC_037328.1, read on the forward strand.
ATGAGTAGTTTAAAACAAAACAAACAAAAAAGCCTTGGGAATTATAAAAACTTCTGTTGAATTTATTTACAAACCTACATACCCTGCCTGAAAACATTACCAAATTTTGAGGTTAGATGAGTATCTCATTTTAAAAGGTTTTAACAAAAGTTCCTATCAAATTATCTTTAAAAATACAGTGTAGTATTTAACTCAATATCATGAGCAAAAAAATTTTCATAGTTTTAATTTAAATCTAGCATTCAAGATACTTATAGAAGGTATCTAAAATCATAAATAGGTTTCAGGAGATAAACACAACTATTAATGTCAAAAAAAAAAAAAAAGGCTAATGAACTGCTAAGTTCTCCATTTTCTTCATACTAAACATTTCTGAGATGGCAAAAGGAACTTTGCAAATGCAATTAAGGTTAAGGAAACAGGTTTGGGGATTATTCTAGACTATTCAGGTAAGGCCAATTTAATCACATGAATATTAAAAAAAGAGAACCATTCTCAACTATGGAGAACCAGAGAGGTGGCTGAATAAGGACTCTTTGTAATCTGTTGTTGTTTAGTTGTTAAGTCAAGTCCGGTTCTTTTGTGACCCCATGGACTGTAGCCCACCAGGCTCCTCTGTCCATGGGATTTCTTAGGCAAGAACAATGGAGTGAGTTGGCACTTCCTTCTCCAGGGGATGTTCCTGACCAAAGGATTGAACCCATGTCTCCTGACCTGGCAGGAGAATTCTTCACCACTGAGCCACCAGGAAAGCCCATCTACCTGTAATTATTGGCTTTTTAAGATGAAGGAAGGAGGACCTAAGCCGAGGCTGGAAGTACCAAGGGAACAGATTTTTTCCTAGAGCCTCCAAAAGGGAATATAGACATGCCAACACAGATTTCAGCCCAGTGACATTCATGTCAGATTTCTGACCTATAGAACCATAAGACAACAGTACTGTTAAAGGCTTTGAATTTTTAATTTGCTGTATAATCAACAGAAAACTAATAATCTGTTGAAGTCATCACAATCATTCCAATCTCAATTTTGTAAAATATAAATTCTTGAATCCAGAAATTAGGGAGGGGGCTACAAGAAATAATGATCCATAAAACCAATCCAATTCGTAATGGCTCCAACAAATGAAAATTGTTTTCAACAGAATATTAAATCAGATTTCCCTAAAACTTCTAAAATCACCTTATGAAAATGGTTCACATTCTTTTAAATGAACATGTATGCTGAACTTAACATTAACAGCTGAAGTACCACATTTTATCAAATCTGCCATGCCATCCATTGTAAGTCACAATATTTTTTGTGCCACTTAAGAAAATCCTGCCAATTACAGTTCTAAGACAGCATCCATTATAAAACACATTGTAAGTTCAGAGATGTTAAATTCAGAAAATGTTTCTTATATAGATTATATATATATGCACCACCTAAAAAATCTTCTGCCATTAAGTAGACAAGAACATCTATAACCAAATTCAAATAATTTTTATTTCTCTGGAGCCCATTTAAGTTCAACAGCTATTTCAGAAAATACAATGTTACTAGTTCAAAAAGACTCAGAGGTAAGAGTGCCATCTACTGAACAATTTGCATAGCATTCTTTAATCAAAATGTTATTCCTCTACCTTCTCATTTAAATTTATTATCTACTGTCAACAAAAGCATTTTGCCAAAGAGGGAGCTCTCATCAATAAGCTGACTTCCCAGAGGCTTATAAAATTCTTGGATGAATTCATCAACCAAAAAAACAAATCTGATTATTTGCACTAGTAATGTGTACATCTAAAATCATTCAGTATGTACTTAATCTCTATTTAATTACTATTTTGTATTAAATGTTTTGAGGACCGCAATTCTCAATCCTTCACATACCAAACACATTAACTGGAATTTTTCTTTTCAGGTTTCAATACAAGGTTAACTTTAAAATAATGAAAAAGCAGGAAGGGAAAATTACCATTCAACTCTACAACAAATGAAATATAGTACCAAACTGACTCTGACATCGTTAGATGATCCTTCAAACATGAAATATGGATGTGGAATCTGTACACTATAAGCTTTCATGTATTTCTGTTTTCCCTAAATGCCTTCTATTCTGGAAAAGGCTTATGAAATATTTTCCCAAAGCAGTTTGGATGAGCATAGGGGAGTAGAGAAGAGAGAAGAGGAGAGAGAAGGGAACGCAAAAATCAGGTCACTGCTAAGATCCAAGTCCAAATGCAGAAAAATGGAACAACTCCAAAGCTGAAGAAGAAGTAAGAAATTTAGGATTAGAAAATTGTTGACCATCACCATCCACTGGCCCCTTCCTACATGGGTTAAGTCCGATCTTCAAAGTGAAATGTATTTTAGAAAAATAATGTTCATTTATGTTAATTAAGTTCTAACTTTTAAAGCCCTCATATTATTGAAATCCTGTATTTCACAAAATAACTGCAGATGTGAGATATTAATATTCAAAACTACTAAGTGAACCAATATAGTATATTTTAAAAACTAGTACAGATTTGCTACATATAAACACAGCACAGTGACTAGTGTATTTTTTACTTTTCCTTTTCCTAAAGGGTAAGCAAAAGGTAAATCCTAGTAGTATTACCACCATCACCAGGTTTTTACTGGAAAATGTATATAATTGTACAAGGTAACTATCTGAGAAAACCAGTTGTATATATATTTAAATATTTAGAATAAACATGATTATGAGCTATAAATGTAACAAAAACATGTTTCATTTCATTACATAGCTACTTGAACACTACAAATCTTGTACAGTCATTAATATAAAATACAGTCACTACTATTAAAACGTGTACCTTAGAACTGTCTCCTACCCTCAAAACCAAGATAAAGTGATGAACTGAACAACAATAACCAAAATGTACTGGAGCACCTAAACTACAACTACTACCAAAAAGAAAAAATTTTTTTACCATAACCGGAGGTGTAATTAGGGCCCCGACGACCTCTGCCTCTTCCACTATAAGACCTAGAACCTTGTACAGAAGAGACGGTACTTTCATCAGTGGCATATCCTTTCTCTTTTTCAGGCCCTCTGGTGGAAGAAGGTCTGAAACCCATACCAATCTGTCGAAGTTGTTCATCAATCTGTAGTCGTTCCATTCTTAGCTGTTCTACTTCCTATAATGAAAATGAAAAAGGATAAATCTTACATGTATTTCTTTTTTCTTCTTAAAGCCTAGAGTTGAGCTATAGTCTGGTCCTACCACTGAACGCAGCTGTGATCTTGGGCAGTTATTTGGCAATGTAGACTGTATTCCTAGTGAACATAATTTACAAGGTCAATTCAACAAGCATTTACTAAATGCCTTAGCATCATGTGCCAACCATGCTAAGTACTACAGGTATACATATAAAAAAGACAAGGACTCTTCTCCTTCAGGGGAATGTTTACAGATGAGCATTAAAATAACCTAGGGGATGGTTAATAGACAACTGCTGAAATAATAGCTAATTATCAGACCTAGTCTTTAAGGAGTATCAAACTCTGCTAAATGAGGTAAAGTACCACCTATGACAGGTATTACTAATAAACTACTTCCCTATCAAAATAGTGACAACTGAGTTGTGGCCTAGCTGAACTGGTAGACTTGGTCATTCAGAGATTGAGGTCATTACAGAATGTGAAAGTAAGGTGTCTATGGAGAAAGCTCTTGGCTAAAAAGCAGCAGAGTACTGCAAAGACAAGTTTTTCAAAGAAAGGAAGGACTTAATCAAGGGTGCTTTGAAAATATTAACATAACAACGATCTGAGTGACTAAAAGGAAAACATAACTAGAGACAGCAGTTCAAGTACCATAAACAACAAAAACACAGCAGGAATAAAAAGAATAAAAAATGACAATTCCAACTTATAATAATTTATAGGGCATTTCTTTTCCAAAACCTTTTCTCTTTATTAACCCAGATAGACTAAACAACAATGGTTAAGAGTTATCAAATGATATATATGGAGGTAGTTCATGTGATTCACCAGTAACCATCAGGTGTCAACTCTGCTAAGTGCTACAGGTATACAATATAAAAAAGACATGGACTCATCTCCTTCAAGGGAACGTTTATAGATGAGCATTAGTAACCAAGAAAGTCCACATCATTCCCGGTTCTCTCTCCTATTTGCAACAAATGTTAAGAGTGGCCATGTCTTAAACAGAAGGAAAGAAATATAAACGTTCAGTGGGAAAGAGAAAAATGTACATGAGGCCAATCATTTTACAATGGCAAAGGACCTTTTAATATTCTCACACAGAAAGGAAAAAAAAGGGAAATATGAAGCTGAATTAACAAAAATTAAGATTTAAAAATTTACAATACTAATATAAAATTAAAGTTTAATGTGAGAAGGAACATGATATAAATATGAACACTATACAAACCTTTAGATAAGCAATATGATACTCTAAAAGCACTTGCACATTTCCAATGCTTTCTTTAGTGCCAACAAATACAAATGGAACCATTCCCTGTAAGAAAACACAACATCCCAGTATTTAGTATTTATGTCCTCTAATTCAAGCAAATCTTTTAAATAAATAAACCAACTTTCAAAGAAATTTTCCATCAAACTGGAATGAATTTACAGATTAGATGTATTTTTAGTAGTGCTTGCCTTAAAAACATAATAAAACACATTGGGCAGGTTATCCCTGTAATATATGCTCATATAGCAAAACTTTCAACATCTGTAGGTTGGAAGTACTTCGTGACCATTAACAGAAGTATCATGTACAAACTTTCACAGTGTAAAATAAAGAAATTACTGATATGGGCAAATAGTCACCTTAAGTTATTAAACCAAATGAAAGGATTAACCCTGACCTGTTTTACTTAGTTGAATTTCAAAAGGTGGTTTTAAAAAGTGAGAAGGAAGGGAAGTAAGATACCTAAATGATATGTTTTTTTTTTTTCTTTAAAGAAATAAACTTTCAGCTTCCTACTAGCTAAAGAAAATGAACAGTCTAAGGAAACTCACCCAATCACTTTCAATGTCCTTCACTTTCTTGATTTTATAGAATCATTCCTAACAGTTATTTAAATAACCTGGCTTAAGAACTTTGGGTTCTAAATACAGAAATAAGTGTGGCTTAACTTTTTATTCTATATAGGAAACCACTATGTGACTTATTTTCAAAATAATTTTTAAAAAATTTAATTAGTGAATTTTAGTATGGGAAATTAAAAAGAAGAAAGGCACTAGGGCAGGTGCTAAAGCTACAGTACAGAGTACAGCTATCATGGAGCTGAAAGCTGCAGTGACTCTAGAAGAAGTAATTCCAACTACGAAGGTATGAACAAGGGACTCTACCTTAAGCTTAGGAAGTGAGAAAGCCTTGAGCTATCTTCAAGAATTCATATGCAGAAAACACAGGATGCAAAGTGAACAAAAGATAGGAGGAGAAAAAAAAGAGCTAGAAAGTTTTAATTCATAATGTAATTCTGGGACTATATTACTTACAGTCATTTTAAAGAAATATCCCAATTCTACAGTTGAGAAAAAAATGTGCTCAAAGTCATAAAATCAGCAATTAACCCAACACATTTCGTATCCAGTTACTTAATTCCAAATAATATCCACTTGTTAACTGCCATAATCTATGTTAAAGAAAAAGGTAAAAAGAATCACAATCTCAGAAAAGATATCAAACGCTCCTGTAATAATTTCACTGTAAAGTATTTGTGGAGGTGATGGAATTCCAGCTGAGCTATTTCAAATCCTAAAAGATGATGCTGTTAAATATGCCAGCAAAATTTGGAAAACTCAGCAGTGGCCACAGGACTGGCAAATGTCAGTTCTCATTTCTATCCCAAAGAAAGGCAATGCCAAAGAATGTTCAAACTATCGCACAATAGAAAAGGCAGAGGAACCAGAGATCAAATTGCCAACATGCGCTGGATAATTGAAAAAGCAAGAGAGTTCCAGAAAAACATCTATTTCTGCTTTATTGACTATGCCAAAGCCTTTGACTGCGTGGATCACAATAAACTGTGGAAAATTCTGAAAAAGATGGGAATACCAGACCACCTGACCAGCCTCTTGAGAAACCTATATACAGGTCAGGAAGCAACAGTTAGAACTGGACATGGAACAACAGACTGGTTCCAAATAGGAAAAGGAGTACGTCAAGGCTGTATATTGTCACCCTGCTTATTTAACTTCTATGCAGAGTACATCATGAGAAATGCTGGGCTGCAAGAAGCACAAGCTGGAATCAAGATTGCCAGGAGAAATATCAATAACCTCAGATATGCAGATGACACCACCCTTATGGCAGAAAGTGAAGAGGAACTCAAAAGCCTCTTGATGAAAGTGAAAGTGGAGAGTGAAAAAGTTGGCTTAAAGCTCAACATTCAGAAAACAAACATCATGGCATCCGGTCCCATCACTTCATGGGAAATAGATGGGGAAACAGTGGCAGACTTTATTTTTCTGGGCTCCAAAATCACTGCAGATGGTGACTGCAGCCATGAAATTACAAGACGCTTACTCCTTGGAAGGAAAGTTATGACCAACCTAGATAGATAGCACATTCAAAAGCAGAGACATTACTTTACCAACAAAGGTTTGTCTAGTCAAGGCTATGGTTTTTCCTGTGGTCATGTATGGATGTGAGCTGGACTGTGAAGAAGGCTGAGCGCCAAAGAATTGATGCTTTTGAACTGTGGTGTTGGAGAAGACTCTTGAGAGTCCCTTGGACTGCAAGGAGATCCAACCAGTCCATTCTGAAGGAGATCAGCCCTGGGATTTCTTTGGAAGGAATGATGCTAAAGCTGAAACTCCAGTACTTTGGCCACCTCATGTGAAGAGTTGACTCATTGGAAAAGACTCTGATGCTGGGAGGGATTGGGGGCAGGAGGAGAAGGGGACGACAGAGGATGAGATGGCTGGATGGCATCACTGACTCGATGGACGTGAGTCTGGGTGAACTCCAGGAGTTGGTGATGGACAGAGAGGCCTGGTGTGCTGCGATTCATGGGGTCGCAAAGAGTCGGACACGACTGAGCGACTGAACTGAACTGAACACATTAGCAAAGTAATGCTCAAAATCCTCCAAGCAAGGCTTAAACAGTACGTGAAACCAAGAACTACCAAATAGATGTTCAAACTGGATTTAGAAAAAGGCAGAAGAACCAGAGATCAAATTGCCAACATCTATTGGGTCACTAAAAAAAGCAAGAGAATTCCAGAAAAACATCTACTGCTTCACTGACTACTCTAAAGCCTTTGACTGTGTGGATCACAATAAACTGTGGAAAATTCTTCAAGAGATGGGAATACCAGGCCACCTGACCTGCCTCCTGATAAATCTGTATGCAGGTCAAAAAGCAAGTTAGAACCAGACATGGAACAATGGACTGGTTCAAAATTGGTAAAGGAATACGTCAAGGCTGTGTACTGTCACCCTGCTTATTTAACTTATATGCAGAATACATCGTGTGAAATGCCGGGCTGGATGAAGTATAAGCTGGAATCAAGATTGCCAGGAGAAATATCAATAACCTCATATATGCAGATAACACCACTCTTACGGCAGAAAGTGAAGAGGAACTTTCAGAAAGTGAAGAGCCTCCTGATGAAAGTGAAAGACGAGAGTGAAAAAGCTGGCTTAAAACTCAATATTCAAAAAACTAAGATCATGGCATCTGGTCCCATCACTTCATGGCAAATAGATGGGGAAACGATTTTAACAGCAAGAGATTTTATTTCTTGGGCTGCAAAATCAATGCAGATGGTGACTGCAGCCATGAAATTAAAAGATGCTTGCTCCTTGGAAGAAAAGCTATGACCAACCTAGACAGCATATTAAAAAGCAGAGACATTACTTTGTCAACAAAGGTCCGTCTTGTCAAAGCTATGGTTTTTCCAGTAGTCATGTATGGATCTGAGAGTTGGACTATAAAGAAAACTGGCACTGAAGAATTGATGCTTTTAAAATGTGGTGTTGGAGAAGACTCTTGACAGTCCCTTAGACTGCAAGGAGATCCAATCAGTCCATCCTGAAGGAAATCAGACCTGAATATTCATTGAAAGGACTGATGCTGAATGTAGAACTCCAATACTTTGGCCACCTGATGCGAAGAACTGACTCATCGGAAAATATGCTGATGCTGGGAAAGACTGAAGGCAGGAGAAGGGGAGGAACAGAAGATGAGATGGTTGGATGGCATCAACCAACTCAGTGGACATGAGTCTGAGCAAGCTCTGGGAGTTGGTGATGGATGGACAGGGAAGCCTGGCATGCTGCAGTCCATGGGGTCGCAAAGAGTCAGACGCGACTAGTCGAACTGACCCCACATAAGCTCTATCAACTTTGAGATTTATTTTCACGTTCAATGCTTTGAAAATTAAAATGTTCTGTTTATTTAGGCTTTTGACTTTTCTTTAAAATATCAAAAGATATAGCAAAACAATACATGCATACCTACACAGCGACCAGATTAAAACCGAGCAGCATTGGTTTCTTTTATAGAAAGGCACAGTGTGCCCTCCCCTTCCTCTTTTTTAATCCCAATCTGTTTGATAATTTACATAATCTACTTGGCGTCTTTTAGCATTTAAATTTCTTAATTCTGGCACAGAAATGGGAGGTAAAAATGACCAAAACTACAAAGTAAAGTGTACTAATTTATGAAGGACATCCTGAAAGAATCAGCTTGCAACAAGGTGGTAAATACTAGAAAGCAGCTAGGAATAAGTCAAGCTAAGGGAAGACTAGATATTACTACCAAGCTAAGATATTTATAATTGAGTCATTTAATGACCTTGCTCAGTAAACACCTTAATATTCAGACCAATTTTATCCAGGACTTATAAGCCAAACTGTTATTGTTGTTTAGTTGTTAAGTCATGTCCAACTGTTCTGCAACCCCATGGGCTGTAGTCCACCGGGCTCCTCTGTCCATTAGGATTTCCCAGGCAAAACTACTGGAATTGTTTGTCATTTCCTCCTCTGGGGCTTTTCCCAACCCAGGAATCAAACCTGCATATCCTGCATTGGCAGGCAGGTTCTTTACGACTGAATCACCAGGGAAGCCTTGTATGCCAAATGGGTCACCATTATTTTACACGTTAAATATATCAACAGAGATGGTGTCAATAGTATGACACCCTTGATTTTAATGGGGTCGTCACCAACCCTCCAGGTGGGTATGGTGTTTGCTTAATACGAAGTTAAAATTACTTAAGGTTTACATCAATTTTTAAAGCTGTGTAGGATGTAATCACGGAGAAGGCAATGGCACCCCACTCCAGTACTTTTGCCTAGAAAATCCCATGGACGGAGGAGCCTGGTAGGCTGTAGTCCATGGGGTCGCTAGAGTCGGACACGACTGAGCAACTTCACTTTCACTTTTCACTTTCACGCACTGGAGAACGAAATGGCAACCTACTCCAGGACAATCCCAGGAACGGGGAAGCCTGGTGGGCTACAGTCCACGGGGTCGCTGGAGTCGGACACGACTGAGCGACTTCACTTTCACTTTTCACTTTCATGCATTGGAGAAGGAAATGGCAACCCACTCCAGTGTTCTTGCCTGGAGAATCCCAGGGACGGGGAAGCCTAGTGGGCTGCTGTCTATGGGGTCCCACAGAGTCAGACATGACTGAAGCGACTTAGCAGCAGCAGCAGGATGTAATCAATCTACAAGTACTCATTTGCAAAACAGTCATTTGTTTTTCCTCATTCGTTTTTATCACCACATTCTTGATTCTAAAAGAATCAAGGAAATGTTGTCTTTCACTGGGACCTTTACAACATCCAGTATATGGTGTGAGGCTGTTTATCTTAGCAAATGTCTTCAGTTTCCTCCATGTGCCTCTTTAAAAAAAAAAAAACTTACTTTGTCCAATAAGCAAACAAACTCCCCAGTTACCCACTGTGCAAAACTGAAGAAGTTGTGAATGTACTGTTTTCTGGGAGATAATTTTGGGGGTGGGAGAGGGGGAAGTCTTTGCCTTATATTCAGACATATAACTATATAGAGTTGACCACTACAGCCACAAAGGTTAGTGATGCTTAAAGTGGTGGATAAGAAGTTTAAAAAAAAAAAAAAAGCACAGTGGACAAGACATTAACATGTAGCAAAAAAACTGAAAACAAATTTCAGAAAGTTGGCATCAGCTGCTGCTGCTAAGCCACTTCAGTTGTGTCCGACTCTGTATGACCCCATAGACAGCAGCCCACCCGGATCCTCTGTCCCTGGGATTCTCCAGGCAAGACTACTGGAGTGGGTTCCCAGTTCCTTCTCCAATGCATGCACGCATGCTAAGTCACTTCAGTTGTGTCCGACTCTGTGTGACCCTATGGACAGCAGCCCACCAGGCTCCTCTGTCCATGGGAGTCTCTAAGCAAGAATACTGAAGGGGGTTGCCACTTCCTTCTCCAAAGGCATCAGAATGACCAGCAATGTTAAAGCTTAAAGATTTCATTTAAGAAATGGTCAGAGCTTACAAAAAAAAAAAAGTCAAAAAACCTTTATTAAGAATTCCTTTACAGCCAACTGTTTTGTTTAGAGTACCAAATTCTTTATACTCTAAGTACAAAAAAAAGAAAAAAGAAAAAAAAAAGAACTGATAAGATTATCAAACTAGAGTCTTTTTTAAATCAAAAATTGGCCTTTTTACTGAAGCACTGAGAAACAGACCTTTAAAAAAAAAATTTTACTGCAGAGGCAGAGTAGTTCACTGGATGTAACTTTCTTAAAACAATTTTCAAAATATAAAAGAATTGGGGGGGGGTGGACACAGGCAAATTATGTTTTAAATACTTACATCTTCTCTAGGTAGTTTATTTTCATTGTCTCCTTCAATTCTCACCCGAACCACACCAGATTTGTCTACTATTTCTTGAATAACTTTGCCATTTTTCCCAATTACTTTTCCTTTAATAAGAGAAAACATATATAATAATAAATTAAAAACCAACACTGCTATCATTTCAACATCAGCCCAAATAATTTATGACTTGCTATCAAATTATAAAAACCAAGCAAAACTGCATCTTTTTATTCTCAATTAACTCACCCTAACGACAATTGAGAAACATATCTTTGGTATGAAACCTCCTTCTCTTCAGTATGGCTAAGGTTGCTACTATTAACTGAGATCAATAACTCTACTCACATGTAAGATATTTTCAAAGTCCAACTATTTTTTAATATGTTCTATACCATTTTTATATTTTTAAAATATCAAGTCCAACCCATTTATTCCAAAAGCTTGAATTATAGAAATAAAGGCAAAAAGAAAACTTTTATTTTGGCATTAATTACATCAATTTGTTTATATTTATGACATATTACATATGTTATTATTAAAACAACTAACAATGTCATCAACCTGGCTTTTATTTTCAAGGTCCTACTTAAAAGACAACTGTGACTTGAAGATTCTTTTTAAATGAATATTCTCTTCACTGAAATAAAATATTTACCTTTAACAAGTATTACATTTTACACCTATAAGTGTTTAAAGTACTTTAGAACTATACAACTACATACAAAATATATATGGGTTGCTGTCTTCTTCCTAGATATGAAATACTGTGAAATGACAAAGAATTCAAATTATTTACCTTCTCCACACTTAACTTGTTAAGTCTGTCAAATAACAGAGTATCTGACAATTAGAGAAACTAAAAGGAGGATATGAAGATGCTCTTCACCTAGGGAACTCACTTTTTACAAAGCTAATATACACCCATAAAATAACAAAGCAATACTGGGTAGTGTTACTTGGTAACAGAAGTAAATGTTCCAGTAACCATTACTATAAATAGATGTATACTAAGTTAACAGTAACATCTTACTTGTTATTAAGTTCAAATCCTCAGTTAAAATGTTACACTATACCAGCAATCTATTTGCACAATAAATTAATTTTGGCTGAAACAGGTTATAATGTAAGTTCCTCCTACTGTATGCTTGACAGAACAGCTTCCAATAAAGAATAAATAAGGGGGGAGGGCGACAAACAAGGGAATAATGGCAACAGTAAGCCAGTCAATACAACAGACGCTATTATAGGATTTTCAAACCTCCTTGCCCAATAACCCTAAATTTAAAGCAGCAGCGACTGAACAAGAGAAAAAACAAAATAGAGTAGGACAGGGAATTCACATGTTGCATGTCTTCTCAGAGCAGCCCTAGCAGCAGCATATAAAAGCAACCTTCATGTTAACACAGTGAAGCTCAAGCAGCAACTCCATCCTTGACCCTGCTAAAAATAAGCAAATATCTTTTCGAAAAAAACAAAAATCAGATTGTTACATCATACCCCCTCCCCAAAATCTCTGCCCCTTACTTCTTGTGAACTATACCAGTGGTGAGTGAATATCCATCACCCTTCTGGGGTCTGTGGCAAGGACCTACCTGCAAGTTTTATTTAGTCCCACCAGAGACCGTCAATATTTTAACTGATCATTTCCACAGTTTAAATTCCAAAGCATATTGACAAACTGAAGCAGACCTGTGGTATAATTTGAGCACTGAGCATAAATGCTGAAGGGACAGAGTAGAGAAGTGATTAAGGAAGGCTTCCAGGAGCTGAAGTTTCAATTCATTTTCAAATCAATGTTCACATAATACTTTTGATTTGGGAGGGGTGGGAATGGTCAACAAGTCTAGAACTCTTGGAACCTGAATATATGTGAGAATTCTCTCTGAAACTTACCCACCAAGTAGTCCTCATTTCCTTTTACTTCTCAGTCCTCTTTTTCTCTTTCACTTTGACTAAGAATGTACTATTTTTCAAAAGACTGCTTCACCCAGAAAACATTTTAGAGAAAGATGTAGTGCTACTATAAATAGACAGCACTCAACTCAGGTCTTTATACTACTTCTGAGTATTTAACCAATGTATAACAGTTGCTGCTAATATTTATTTTCTAAATAGTAAACAAATAACCCAAATAAAGCCAAACAAGCCAGGGTAGAGGAAAACAAGAGACATGTTAGATTCTCACATCACTGAACAGATAAACAAAGAGAAGAATCTGAGAACTATAAATATATCCAATTTCCTATTTCTCAAATATGAGAAATTTTTATTTAAGGTTAACACTACCACAAACTCTGTAAGACCAATGCTATCTTCTACAGAATTGTTGGATTGGAAAGAACCATGACTCCCTTGGACACACTCACCTCCAAATGATTTTTACAAGTGAAGAAATCTAAGTTAAATTATGTTCTGTGAAAGCAGCAACCAAAATGTTAGTACTGATAGCTGTCAATAATGGGAGCATTATATAAACAATCAAGGGGATCATTTTCAAAAGCATCGTTCTTGCCAAAGGATTTCCCTTGACAGAAATGAGTATTTGGTAACATTTTGTATCTTACCATTTATTTAAATTATATAAAATTCATAAGACTTATATTTAATTTTAACCTCTTAACTCATCATCTCCAGCCACTCAGTACACAGTGACTGCTAACAATACATGTTAACAAGTGGAGCTAAATTAGTAGTATATCATAGACATCCAAATGTTTAGGCAGAAGTGAAAAGCTTTTTCTATAGTTGAATACCAACAGACTGTCCAAATTCTTGTAGTGTACGCTATTATCGCAAATACACTACTTGTTATTGGCCAAAACAAACATTTTTAATAGCACAAGTGTGCTGTTGTTTTTTAATTTTCACCTATTAATGTTTCAGACTCTGACAAGTAAAATGTATATAGAATCTTTTCCTAAAGGTAGACAAGGTGTACTTATATATAAATGGAGCCCAAGGGGCTCAATTTCATTATAGTCAAAAAACTAAGGAGACTCAACACATGACCAAAAGTCATAAAAAAATCATCCCCCTAGAAAATGTCATTACTTTGTGTTGATGCTTATATTAAATATAGAATCACTAAGTATAATTTAACATGTGACCAAGATTTCTCTGTTTCAGACTGCATCTTAAAGGATAGATCACACAGATATAGAGAATATTATTAACAAAGCTATTAAACAACTGATCTCTTAAGTTATAATGCTCATTAACTGCAGCTTCAAAAGCAAAACCTGTTGTCACTTAACTTAGAACCCACAGGCACAGCAGTTTTCATCAAAAGTGTCAAAAACTTAATAGTGAAACCTCCCCTAATATCATCACCATCCTTCTCTTCTGCCCACGACTTCTTATGACTTCTTATCCTTATTCGAGGTTTTTGCAACAACTATCACTTCTCAAACCCTACTGTGTAGAAGTTTATTACCCTATTGTTAGTCCACTCAAACTTTTTCTTCTGCACCAAACAAAAGAAAACAATTACCACAAATACCTTCTCAAAAAAGTACTACAATTTTGATGGATGTATGAAAGATAAAAAGACACCAAGCAAATGAAAATATTAAGAAAGAAGCGAAGGGGATGAAAAAGCTTAAGAAAAACTGTAATGCCAAACTGTTATTAAAAAAAAAAAATTCCACATAACTTAGAAGGTAAATGTTATCAGGAAAGGCTAATTTTTAATTAAGTCATCATATGTAATTAAATAACATTTAACTTAACATTTAGTAGAAGTACTTACCAACAAGATTCCTAGGAACCTGAATAAAATCCTCCACAAATTCCAAGAAACCTCTAGCCTTTTTTACAGCATCAGCACTCTGCGGAGTAGGGTGGGGGAACAAACATGAAATTCAATCTTGAAGAAACCCACAATCCACAACAAAAATACAAGAAAGAAAAAAGAAACTGAACTGTCATGCTCCAGTACAAGATTCTGCTCAGACGACCAAAGTGCTATTTCAAGTCAAGTATTCATAAAGTACTTTTCCAAAAAAAAAGAGTAATCATTAAAGAGCTAGGGCAAAAAGGCTTTTACAATCAAAATGTTAGACATCTTTACAGTCCCTAAGACATCTAAAACTGTCTAAACATTAAGCTCCTGAGAAAACTGAGAGAGTTTAACTTACTTATGTTAGCGAAATTTTAACCCCATCCTAAATACATCTGGCCCACACTTCTATGCTGGTTTCTCCAGGTGAATTTAAAAAAAAAAAGAACTGTTTATACTGTATGTGCTGTCTGCATTGTTTTCTCCTTCTCAATGTAAGAAACGATTTAAAAGGCTGTTTTTGTAGGGATGCATTTTAAAAATTACCTACTAATATGATCATTAAAATTCCTAAGCTCTAACAGTTAAAATTTAAAAAAACTAGAAGACGGGGGGGAAGGTCAGGTTGTGTTCTGTAAAAGGAATTTATAGTTCTCAGTAACAATTAACTTCCACTTTTAATGTTTGTCCTTTAATAACCATAAAGCAAGTATGTTGTGTGCTCAATACATCATACATAGCAAAAATTTAAACTCCATATTCAATCTTCATAAACTGTTATGGTAAGCACTGTTATTTTCATTTTACAATGTGGAAAACTATGCAGGGGAACTGCCTAACTTTCTCCAAGTCTTCTCAAAGTGGTAGAGACAAAATTCCAATTCCAGTAATATGGCTCTTAAAGCCTTTCATCTTAATCACTTTGGTATATTGCCTACTTCTAAAGGTTTCAAAAGTAAAAATCAGACCTCCAGTCACATTCACTATATGACTTAAATGAAAAGTCGAGACTTAAAATTATCACACCCAAAAACTCATCTATTTTACTCTAATGTGAAGGATGGTCTTAATGAAGGAAAGCTTGTTTTATTTTTCAGATTATGTTCATGCCCACACAACTGTCACAATTAACCAGTGACAAAATATTTAAAATTCAAGGTCTACAAAAGGTATTATATACTATTTACACAGCTGCCAGTACCTGACATAATAAACACTCAAAAGATACTTGAATAAATTATTTGTAACGCACATAAAGCTGAGAAATTCAGAAGCAGTTGATTAAGGAACTTTGGAAAACAGTACACATTAAATATCCAATAATCTTTCAAGGCCCTGTAATTATATATATTAGCATATTATAATATATATACTAATACAGTATCTTTAATCAACCTACATGTAATGATACTAGACTTGCAATTTTAAACTATTCCACCCAGAAACTAAAATTCCAGACAACCGTTAATATGCTATAGTAAAATTACCCAAGGTGGGGGACAAGCAGCATACCTCTCCGTAGATTCTAAATGTTCCAGTATCTTCATCTAGCTCAATAGCTGTAACTCCAGGAACCTTTCTAGCTTGCTGTATGTTACTACCATGTGTTCCTATCGCCAGGCCCATCAAATCTTCTCTCACAACAAATTCCTCATGAAAAGCTGCTGCAAGTTGCTTTGTGCACTAGTAAAAGAGGCAAATTAGTATTATAAAAGATAAAAAAAAATTTTATACACCCATGTTCATAGCATTATTTACAATAGTCAAGAGGAGGAAGCAACCCAAAGGTCCACTGAATGATGAATGGATAAACAAAATGTGATATATGCATACAATCAGAATTATTCAGCCCTAAAAAGGAAATTCTGATACATGCTACAACATGGACAAACATTGAGAACATTATGCTTAGTGAAATAAGCCAGTCACAAAAAGATAAATACCATATGATTCCACTTACAAAAAGGTTATCTAAAGTAGTCAAATTTGTAAAAACAAAGTAGAATGGTGATGGCCTGGAGCTGGGGGAAAGGGAAATAGGAAGTCGTTTAAATGGACACACAGATTCAAAGATGAAAATGTTCTGAAGATTGATTGATCAACAGTGTGAATATATTGCTCAATACTATGAAATGCACACTTAGAAATGGTCAGGATGGTAAATGTTATGTTTATTCTACTACAATTTAAAAAAAGAAAAAAGAAAAGGGAAAAAAGAAAAAAGGTAGTTCACTTGGTCATGTAATGAAAGGGGGAAGTCTGATCATTCTATTTAATCATGGTCACAGAAAACAGTAATTCTAAAACAATTTTCCAGAACTACTCACACAGGGAGCTCTCCAACTCAAATGATTCCTATCTCAAAACTTATTCACGTATCACTTGTTTGGAAGTTTGAAATTAGTTAAGGGCACTCATGTACTTGTTATAAAGGTAAACAAACCTCAATTTCCCTAAGACTGTGTGTGGGAGCACATGTATGTATGGGAGGGAGTAGGGGCAACAAATCACCTAATGTGGCAGTGAAAAGTAGAAGAAAACAGGAGTACCTCAGGACAGAACAGAGAGAAGCAATGACAGGCTCTTTTTTAAAACTACAACCCATGTGACCTCCTCTCTTCTTACCCAAGAGTTGTTATACTAATGAACTAGTTACTGAGAAAGTGCATTGACTGATAGCTCACAGGACAATAAAAAAAACAGAGTAAAGAACTAGCAATAAAGTTCTGCTGGAAATCCCTAGCGAGTTTTTAAGCTCTTTGGCACCATTCAGGTATTTAGCAGCTAAAAGGCTATGTCTGATAAAAGTAACAGAGAAAAGTAACTCTAAGGACACAATAATTTCAGTTATTAGCCACAAAACAGTTCCCAAGTTGCCTTACCTAACAGTCATATAGTTTCAGCCATAGAACTTGAATAATATACTCAGGAAACTAAATGAGAAGCACAAAAAATCTTTTACATGTGAACCCACTTACTTCTAAATGCTTAGTGGCCTCTTCATTTCGGGACATAAGCATCAATTTTGTACGAATACTTCGCAAATGCATGTCACTCAAAATATTTACTCTCTTCACAGTTGCTTCACTGGCAGACTATAAACAAATAAGTTACTCATTCAAAAACTTAAACCCTTTTTTTAATACAAACACAACCTTCCAAATAAAGCCTCCCTTGATTTTCATCTACTGTATTCTCCTCACCTAACATGCACTGCTTCCCACAAGTAATCTTACTTGCTTTCTTAATTTCCATATTACTTAGATCTGCTCTTCAAATTATAATGGGGGGAGGAGGGATATAGAATCCCAGATCCCATATGTTAAGAATTTTATGATGTAAAGAATGCTGTATTCAGATTTTTCCTCCTTTCTCCAGGAAAGATTTACAAATTAACAAATTTGTAACTGCAAAATTTTTTTTATTCCACATTGTATTCTAATAAAGTCACCATAAAACAAGTTATCTTTTATCTTTGAAATATTTAATTATAAAATATGTACAATGTACAGTTTAATAAAGTGAAAAGTGTTAGTCACTCAGTCCTGTCTGACTCTTTGCAAACCCCATAGACTGCAGCCTGCCAGGAGCCTCTGTCCGTGGAATTCTCCAGGCAAGAATACTGGAGTGGGTTTCTCCAGGCAAGAATACTGGAGTCGGTTGCCATTCCCTTCACCAGTGGATCTTCCCCACCCAATGCTGGGTCTCCTGCATTGTAGGCAGATTCACAATATTCATGCTATACCTTAAAATATGGAGTTATCTTACCAGTATCATTAGCTGTGTTGTTTCTGGATGGTAAAAAATTCTGCATGCTCCTACGGCTTTCTTAAAATCTTTATGTGCATTTTCATTAGCACACCTAAGGAGAGAGTAATTCACGTGTAAGACCTAAACAACAGGTTAAATTTAGAGGGCAATTATAATGAAAAGTCTTGTATTTCATACTGACACCACCCACTGAAAACTTTTGTCTGTTAAAAACATTTTCTATCAAAGTTTTAATCGGGTGTTTGGGGTAAAAAAAGATTTTTGTAGCACTGAAAAATCCCCTTAATTCACAAAGCAATTCAACAGTAAACAAAATTACTCACGCCTCTCTCAAATCCTCAGGAACATCCACTGTGCATTTAAAGAAGGTATTTTTTTTGACAGTTTTATTTTGATTGACAGGCCGAAGTCGTTCAAATGTGACTATTTCATTGTAAGTGGCATCACAAGCAGCATATTCAATGACATAAAACTAAAAGACAACAAAACACTTTAAAAATCCCATCCGAACAAAAATAATGAGCTTTAAATGAAGTTCTAATTACTTTGCTTGGATTAAGCAGTAGACCCTCCCCCTTGTGGCACAAGTACTAAGCACAGCTTAGTTACATCAACCTGATTTGCCTAAACTCGATTAGAGGTTCTTACAAGAAAGAACTCTGGTGGTCCTCACATGCTTGCAAAATACCTCTGGAGATACCTCTGGAGAGCAGCTTTGGTGTTTGCAAATCCAGAACACAAACAGAAATTAATGATCTGATGAATTTTTGAAATACATGATTATTTCTGAAACAGGCTTTTTAACAACAAAACTAAAAGTTGGAGTAACAGTTACAGAAACCAGGAGTCAACATATTTCCTTGAAAATTAATCACAAAGCAAGTTTTAACATAACTTACTTCTCCTTTCATCATTCGAACTTTAGCCAACCACCATCCACATGGTTCTTGATCATTTGCTCTTGAATATACCTGACAGGAAAATTAAAAAAAAGTGCCCTTATTCATTTATCCCAAAAGATTAACACTGTAAATAATGACTTTTTATAAGTGCAAAATTATGTTAAATTCAAGAATCAAAAAATGTTACTGTGAAAAAGATGAAACTGCTACATAAGTGTAATGTAATAAGAACTATATATGCATAAGGCAGAGGAATCAGAGATCCAATTGCCAATATTCACTGGATCACAGAAGCAGCAAGAGAATTCCAGAAAAACATCTACCTCTGTTTCATTGACTATGCTAAAGCCTTTGACTGTGTGGATCATAACAAATTGTGGAAAACGCTTAAAGAGATGGGAATACCACACAATGTTATCTGTCTCCTGAGAAACCTGTATGTAGGTCAAGAAACAACAGGTAGAACCTTCTATGGAACTGACTGGTTCAAAATTGGGAAAGGAGTACAACAAGGCTGTTTATTGTCACCCTGTTTGTTTAACTTATATGTAGAGCACATCATGCAAAATGCTGGGCTGGATGAGTTACAAGCTGAAATCAAGATTGCCAGGAGAAATAACAACAACCTCAGATATGCAGATGATATCAATTTAGTGGGAGAAAGCAAAGAGGAACTAAAGAGCCTCTTGATGAGGGTTAAAGAGTAGAGTGAAAAAGGCAGCTTAAAATTCAATATTAAAGAAGCTAAGTCAAGGCATCCAGTCCCATCGCTTCATGGCAAATAGAAGGGAAAAGGTGGAAGCAGTGACAGATTTCCTCTTCTTGAGCTCTAAAATCACTGCAGATGGTGACTGCAACCATGAAATTACAAGACAATTGCGTCTCGGTAGGAAAGCTATGGGAGAAGGCAATGGCAACCCAATCCAGTGTTCTTTCTTGCCTGGAGCATCCCAGGGATGGCGGAGCCTGGTGGCAACCTACTCCTGCCTGGAAAATCCCATGGACACGGGACCCTGGTAGGCTGCAGTCCATGGGGTCCCGAAGAGTTGGGACACGACTGAGTGACTTCACTTTCCCTTTTCACTTTCATGCATTGGAGAAGGAAATGGCGACCCACTCCAGTGTTCTTTCTTGCCTGGAGAATCCCAGGGATGGCGCAGCCTGGTGGGCTGCCGTCTATGGGGTTGCACAGAGTCGGACATGACTGAAGCGAATTAGCAGCAGCAACAGGAAAGCTATGACAAATCTAGACAGCATATTAAAAAAGCAGAGACATCACTTTGCTGACAAAGATCTGTTTAGTCAAGGCCATGGTTTTTACAGTCGTCATCTATGAATGTGAGAGCTGGACCAAAGGCTGAGCACTGAAGAACTGATACTTTCGAACTGTGGTGTTGGAGAAGATGTTCTTGAGAGTCCCGTGGACAGCAAAGAGATCAAACTAGTCAATTTTAAAGGAAACCAGACCTGAATACTCATTGGAAAGACTGATGCTCAAGTCCCAATATTTTGGCCACCTGATGCAAAGAGCCAACTTAATGGAAAAGACCCTGATACTGGGAAAAATTGAAGGCAGAAGGAGAAGGCAGCAAAAGAGAATGAGATGACTGGCTGGCATCACTGATTCAGTGGACATGAGTTTTAAGCAAACTCTGGGAGATGGTGAGGGACAGGGAAGACTGGCATGCTGCAACCCATGGGGTCACACAACTTGGTGACTGAATAACAACGTATATGCTTCAATTTTACTACTGAAAAATAGAATTGAACCTGTGTGGGCAATTTGGTGCCCTGAAAATTGAACTTCAAATTCAATTTCAAAGTCTAGTCTAGTGAAAGTGTCAGTCACTCAGTTTTGTCCAACTCTTTGTGACACCATGAACTGTAGTCCGACAGGCTCCTCTGTCCACAAATTCTCCAGGCAAAAATACTGGAGTGGGTAGCCATTCCCTTTTCCAGCGGATCTTCTAAACCCAAGGATTATACCCAGGTCTCCTGTATCGCAGACAGATATTTTACCATCTGACCCACCAGGGAAGCCCCAAATTTATGAGTGTCTAATAAACATAAATGTCTCTGCTTTTGAATATGCTATCTAGGTTGGTCATAACTTTCCTTCCAAGGAGTAAGCGTCTTGTAATTTCATGGCTGCAGTCACCATCTGCAGTGATTTTGGAGCCCCCCAAAATAAAGTCTGACACTGTTTCCACTGTTTCCCTATCTATTTCCCATGAAGTGGTGGGACCGGATGCCATGATCTTCGTTTTCTGAATGTTGAGTTTTAAGCCAACTTTGTCACTCTCTTCTTTCACTTCTATCAAGAGGCTCTTTAGTTCTTCTTCACTTTCTGCCATAAGGGTAGTATCATCTGCATATCTGAGGTTATTGATATTTCTCCTGGCAATCTTGATTCCAGCTTGTGCTTCCTCCTGCCCAATGTTTCTCACGATGTATTATGCATAGAAGTTAAATAAGGAGGGTGACAATATACAGCCTTGACGTACTCCTTTTCCTATTTGGAACCAGTCTGTTGTTCCATGTCCAGTTCTAACTGTTGCTTCCTGACCTGCATATAGGTTTCTCAAGAGGCAGGTCAGGTGGTCTGGTTTTTCCATCTCTTTCAGAGTTTTCCACAGTTTATTGTGATCCACACAGTCAAAGGCTTTGGCACAGTCAATAAAGCAGAAATAGATGTTTTTCTGGAACTCTCTTGCTTTTTCCATGATCCAGCAGATGTTGGCAATTTGATCTCTAGGTTCATCTAGTCAAGGCTATGGTTTTTCCTGTGGTCAGGTATGGATGTGAGAGTTGGACTGTGAAGAAGGCTGAGTGCCAAAGAATTGATGCTTTTGAACTGTGGTGTTGGAGAAGACTCTTGAGAGTCCCTTGGACTGCAAGGAGATCATTCTGAAGGAGATCAGCCCTGGGATTTCTTTGAAAGGAATGATGCTAAAGCTGAAACTCCAGTACTTTGGCCACCTCATGTGAAGAGTTGACTCATTGGAAAAGACTCTGATGCTGGGAGGGACTGGGGGCAAGAGGAGAAGGGGACGACAGAGGATGAAATTGGCTGGATGGCATCACTGACTCGATGGACGTGAGTCTGGGTGAACTCCGGAGTTGGTGATGGACAGGGAGGCCTGGTGTGCTGCGATTCATGGGGTTGCAAAGAGTCGGACACGACTGAGCGACTGAACTGAACTAATAAACATATATAAGTATTATTATAAAGAAATGTTTCTCACAGACAGTTTCACATAGTGTAAAGCACACATCTTTAAGCTTATGTCAACATGGTTCATCTTTGAGCATGGCATTCTGATGCTTTACGTATCAGAAGTGAGGATAAGCTAGAACTTTAATAAGACGTATTTTAAATCTGATATCAGTGTTGATAAAATGCTGAAATTAAGAATTGTTTTTAGAAAGTACAGGCTGTATATTGTCAACCTGATTTTTAACTTCTATGCAGAGTACCTCATGAGAAACCCTGGGCTGGAGGAAGTACAAGCTGGAATCAGGATTGCCGGGAAAAATATCAATAACCTCAGATATGCAGATGACACCACCCTTAAGGCACAAAGTGAAGAAGAACTAAAAAGCCTCTTGATGAAAGTGAAAGTGGAGAGTGAAAAAGTTGGCTTAAACTCAACATTCAGAAAACTGAGATCATGGCATCCGGTTCCATCACTTCATGGCAAATAGATGGGCTAACAGTGGAAACAGTGAGAAAGTTTATTTTTCTGGGCTCCAAAATCACTGCAGATGTTGATTGCAGCCATGAAATAACAAGACGCTTACTCCTTGGAAGGAAAGTTATGACCAACCTAGACAGAGACATTACTTTGCCACCAAAGGTCCATCTAGTCAAGACTATGGTTTTTTCAGTAGTCATGTATGGATGTGAGAATTGAACTATAAAGAAAGCTGAGTGGCCAAGAATTGATGCTTCTGAACTGTGGTGCTGGAGAAGACTCTTGAGAGTCCCTTGGACTGCAAGGGGATCCAACCAGGCCATCCTAAAGGAGATCAGTCCTGAGTGTTCAATGGAAGGACTGATGGTGAAGCTGAAACTCCAATACTTTGGCCACCTGATGCAGAGAGCTGACTCATTTGAAAAGACCCTGATGCTGGGAAAGATTGAAGGTGGGAGGAGAAGGGGATGAGAGAGGATGAGATGGTGGGATGGCATCACCGACACAATGGACATAGGTTTGGGTGGACTCTGGGAGTTGGTGATGGACAGGGAGGCCTGGCATACTGCGGTTCATGGGGTCACAAAAAGTCGGACACGACTGAGTGACTAAACTGAACTGAAACCCTATTTTTAAATTCCTTCAAGGTATCACATTTAAATCCCTTGCTAAGGAACTTAGATGTACTAAAAGTCTATAATTAGTCATTCAGTTGTGTCTGACTCTTTGTGATCCCATGAACTGTAGCCCATCAGGCTCCTCCCTTCATGGGGATTCTCCAGCCAAGAATACTACAGTGGGTTGCCAAGCCCTCCTCCAGGGGATCTTCCCACCCCAGCTCTCCCACATTGCAGATTCTTTACCATCTGAGCCACCAAGGTCCGCTGCTGCTAAGTCGCTTCAGTCGTGTACGTCTCTGCACGACCCCATAGACAGCAGCCCACCAGGCTCCCCCGTCCCTGGGATTCTCCAGGCAAGAACACTGGTGTGGGTTGCCATTTCCTTCTCCAACCAAGGTCTAGCTAACAACAAAAATATTACGAATGGCATCCCACTCCAGTATTCTTGCCAGGAAAATCCCATGGACATAGGAGCCTGGTAGGCTGCAGTTCATGGGGTAGCGAAGAGTGGGACACGACTGAGCGATTTCACTTTCACTTTTCACTTTCATGCATTGGAGAAGGAAATGGCAACCCACTCCAGTGTTCTTGCCTGGAGAATCCCAGGGACAGGAGAGCCTGGTGGGCTGCCGTCTATGGGGTCGCACAGAGTCGGACATGACTGAAGTGACTTGGCAGCAGCAGCAGAGTAAGTTATCTTACAAAACCACTTATTCAAAAACAAAACAAAACAAAAAAAACCCTGCTATCTTATATACTCTACAATTATCAAGTGTTTCAAAATATAACAGATTAGAAAAGTTTCCATTGAGGATTAGAGCTGTTTCTTATGACACAGCAGCGTGATATATTTTAAATACATGGAAAACGACGTGCAGAAGGGAAGGCTGGGAAAAGATGACCAAGAAACACCTACAAAATATTGATTAAAGTAAGGCTGCCCCTACACAGGTAGGTGGAGATATTTACCCATCAATACATGTTAACAGCCATTTGTGAAACAATGCAAACAATTACTGATAGGCAAACAGTTTCGGAAAAGTCTGAAGCCTGTATCAAGATGATATGAAAGTAACCTTGGAAGTGGTGGAATTACTGGAACTAAAAATAAATAAGCCAAAATTTCATGTTCAACTTTAATGTATACCATGTTTAGAGAAAAGCTATGAGAGGAAAAAAGCGTATTTACCACAAAGCTTCAGTGAACTCAATTTTAGCTTTTGCATTTCTTATATATCTGTTTCATGACTATCCTTTCTTACAGATCTTCCAAAAAGATAAGAAACTTCACCTTTCTTTAGAATAGAATAACTCATTGCAGTTACTGTATGTATTCAGGGGAAAAAATGAAAGTCAAAGTGTTAGTTGAGTCGTCTCCAACTCTTTATGACTTCGTGGTCTGTAGCCTGCCAGGCTCCTCTCACGGAATTCTCAAGAAGGCAAGAAAATTTCCTTCTCCAGGGGATCTTCCCAACCCAGGGACTGAATCTAGGTCTCCTGCATTGCAGGCAGATGTTTTACCACTAGCGCCACCTGGGAAGTCCCTTCTTACAGATCTTCCAAAAAAATAAGACACTTCACCTTTTTTCAGAATGGAATAAAACTCACCGCAGTTATTATATGTATCCAGTGAACCCTTACATAAATCTAAGCTAGAGTCCAGGAACCTTATTTTTCGTATATCCTAAATATTCAATACTTTGCTATCCTGACTAGAAAGGAAATGATGATAAAGAAATGCACAAAATGCAATGGATTAGTCAATCCAATTGGTTATATGAACTGGTGTAATTATAGCACAAAGATGACAATACTAGGGCTTCCCTGGTGGCTCAGCAGTAAAGAATCTGCCTGCCAATGCAGGAGACAAGGGTTTGACCCCTGGTCTGGGAAGATCCCCCACACGCCATGGAGCAACTAAGCCTGTGTGTTTCAACTACTGAGCGCACCTGCTGCAACTGCTGAGGCCTGTGTGCCTGGAGCCTGTGCTCCACGAGAGAAGCCACTGCAATGAGAAGCCCATGCACCATAACTAGAGAGTAGCCCCCTGCTCACGACAACTAGAGAAAAGCCCAAGCAGCAATGAAGACCGAGCACAACCAAAAAATAAGTAAGTAATTTTTTAAAATGACAATACTCAAGTCCAGTGATCCCCAACCTTTTGGGACCAGGGATGGGTCTCGTGGAAGACAATTTTCCACAGACTGGGGATAAGGGGAAAGGTTTTGGATGATTCAAGTGCATTACATTTATTGTGCACTTAATTATTATTACATCAACTCCACCTCAGATTACCAGGCATTAAATCCCAGAGGTTGGGGACCCCCGTGCTCTAGTCAATAAAATTAGAAGCCATTAAAAATTCCAAAATACAACTGACCCTTGAACAACAAAAGGGTTAGGGGCTCATTCATCCTCTATGGGGTTGAAAATCAAGTGTTAACATAGCCAGCCCTCTATATACAGTTCCACATCTGCAAACTCAACCAACCACTGATCATGTAGTACTACCGTATTTTCTATGAAAATATGAAAACAATCTGAGTGGAATTCCCTGATGGTCCAGGAGTTAGGACTTTACACTTTCAGTGTCAAGGACCCAGGGAGTTCAATCTCTGGTCAGGGAACTAAGATCACACAAGATGCTGGAGGCAGGGTGGGCAGGGGTAGAGTGGATGTGTGTAGGGTGTGTGTGTGGGGTGGGGGGAGTATCTGTAGAATCTGAGTTTAAACAGACTCATGCAGATTAAACCCATGTTGTTTAAGTGTCAACTGCATTCTAACCTAAAAGCATTGATGCATTCTGATAATTCCAGGGTAAGATGAAACAGAAGATAAACTAGAACTTACAGAGACAGGCTTTAAATTTGGTATCAGTACTTATTACAAGATGTGTATGTTCTGGGTTTATACATGATAGCTGATAAGCAGTAAATAATACACAGAAAACTTTGCTCATTTTAGGTATGTGTGTGCTAAGACACTTCAGTCACATCTGACTCTGTGACCCTATGGACTGTAGCCTGCCAGGCTCCTCTGTCCAAGGGATTCTCCAGGCAATGTTACTGGAGTGGGTTGCCATGCCCTCCTTCAGAGGATTTTCCTGGCCCAGGGATCAAACCCAAGTCTCTTCTCCTGCATTGGCAGGCTGGTTCTTTACCACTACAGCCACCAGGGAAGACCCACTGTCTTAAACCCTATGTTTAAATGCTTATTAAAATACCTAATAATGGTGATCTTCACCACCCTTTTATTCTTACTTCTGTAAATTTATATGTAAAATGACTTTAAAATACAAAAAATTTTTTTAAATGGTCCATTAGACCCAAATGGTAAATTATGACTATTTCCCCTAGTATGAAAATTAAAAAAACAAAAAGAAAACCTTGAGAACAACAAGTGCCCTTTCCAACTACTACCTTAGAAAGGCAGTTCAGCTAAACAGACTAATGTTTTTTCTCTCTTGTTGGTCTATAGTGGATGGCTGCCTCAAGCTTGAATGCTGAAAAATGGGTCTTAAAAACATCTGTTCTATTTTCACCAAAGAATAACTGTCTAGAATGACTTCCTATGTAATTTTACCTACAAAAAAAGAGAATAAATCATTGTGGACTGCCTTGCAGCTTTCTCATTACATTTTATTCATCTCTGTAAACTTCAATAACAACTGTATCCCTGAAAGACAAAGCCACTCTCATAAAGCCAAATGAAACTAAGTTCCTGGGGTCTGAATCAAGGTGCTATGAATTTGCCTCCATTTTAGTACTGTGAGTCAAAGCACATCCTTCACAAAATGAACACTGTACTCAACACAATAAAAACTCATTTTAAAACCTCAGCATTAAAAACGTGTCCTAGTGTACAATGGCACCCCACTTCAGTACTTTTGCCTGGAAAATTCCATGGACGGAGGAGCCTGGTAGGCTGCAGTCCATGGGGTCGCTAAGAGTCAGACACGACTGAGCAAATTCACTTTCACTTTTCACTTTCATGCATTGGAGAAGGAAATGGCAACCCACTCCAGTGTTCTTGCCTGGAGAATCCCAGGGATGGGGAGCCTGATGGGCTGCTGTCTGTGGGGTCACACAGAGCCGGACACGACTGAAGCGATTTAGCAGCAGTGTACCATGCCCAAAATGCTGATTACTGGATTTATTTATGACTATGTTGTTGGAGTAAGAGCACCTCATAGAAATTCTCTTACTTCAGATTTCAATTCACTTAAATCTCCAAACTATCTCAAAGAAGCATTTCACACTCTAAGGCAATGGCCCTCATTTCTCTAATATTTTAAGTTTCTTCAAATCTAAGAAAGAGTGTTAGAAAGCATTAGACTAAGGGGTGCCCATGAGACATCTAAAAACATAATAGTAACCACAGTGAAGAAGGTTATAATATCATGGAATAATAAAATTCCCAAAGTCTATACTATACAGTTCAGTACTCTTTCTACCAGATTAATTGAAGTCAACCCTTGCTGCTGCTGCTAAGTCACTTCAGTCGTGTCCGACTCTGTTCGACACCATGGACCGCAGCCTACCAGGCTTCTCCGTCCATGGGATTCTCCAGGCAAGAACACTGGAGTGGGTTGCCATTTCCTTCTCCAATGCATGAAAGTGAAAAGTGAAAGTGAAGTCGTTCAGTTGTGTCTGACTCTTAGCAACCCTATGGACTGCAGCCTACCAGGCTCCTCCGTCCATGGGATTTCTGGGCAACAGTACTGGAGTGGGGTGCCATTGCCTTCTCTCCAAGTCAACCCTTATTGGCCTCCAAATTCTAGCACATAACCAAATTATGACTTAAACAGCATTCCATTCCGGATCCTAATGTGATCAACTTTTCATTCATGTTAATAATGTTCAATAAGGCCTTTCAAAGTTATAACCAAATAGAAATACTGTGAAAACCTAAATAGAGAATTTTTTACCAGTTTTTATCAAGTTCTAAATGATGTCAAGCATTAATTTGAATACTTAATCATAATGACCTATTTTACAACTACATGAAAAACATTTGTTCACTACTGTTCACATCTATTTCATCTCATTACAATCTATGAATAGAAAATATACATTAGGAAATCAAGCTTAACATCTAGAAAACACTAAGGTGCTTATTTACTTACACAACAAACAGTATTATCTCATTAGCATTCGTGGCTGATACTTTAACAAATCATTTCCCCCAAAGAAAAAGATGTAAGTTATAAAGAATATATTCATTCATCCTTTAACATATGAGATTTCCAACCACAAGGACTAACAATGCTGACTTGGTATTATGAGAAAGACTGATTCTAACTACACACAGCTATAATTTTCAAAGTGGTTCCAAGAACCAAACTGACACATTTTTAAAAGTAAGATGTAGGACTTCTCCTGGTGGTCCAGTGGTTAAGAATCCACCTGCCAATCAAGTGGACAGGTTTGATTCCTAGTCCTGGAAGATTCCACATGCCTTGGGAGCCTGTGTGCCAAAACAACTGAGTCCTGCACTCCACAGCCCTCAGAGTGCAACTACAGAAGCCTGCCTGCCCTAGAGCCGGTGCACCTCAACAAGAGAAACCACTACAATGAGAAGCTCGAACACTGCAACTAGAAAGTAGCCCTTGCTTACTTCAACTAGAGAAAGTCTACGTGCTGCAACGATGACCCAACATAGACAAAAACAAAAAAGAGAAATACATTTTAAAACTTTTAGAAAGGCAAAATGTAAATTATACATGTATATTGTACTTTTTTATATAAGTAAAATATTAACTTTAAAATTACAGTAAAAAAATTGTACAGTAAAGGGACTTCCCTGGAAATCCAGTGGCTTATGTATGACTCAGTGTTTACACTACAGCAGTGTAGGCTGGATCCCTGGTTAGGGATCTAAGACTCCACATGCCACATGGTAAGGTAAGGGAGTATCCTATCAAATTATTCTTATTCCTTTTACCAAATCTTTCAAGGGACTTATCATAAGATTATAACTAAATTATAAAGATGTAGAACCATAATGTCTATCTGCCATAAAAGATGGAAGAAAATGTATATGTCACAAGAATATAAACCTGTTAATCTGTATTTCAACCAGATTTCACAATTCCAAAAGAAAAAAAAGTTTTAAAATATCAAATATGTTAAACTCAAGAGGAAAAACTTGTCTTATAAAATTACAGACTAGCTTGAAATGTCAGGCTTCCTATGTAACATGTTTGCTGCTGCTGCTAAGTAGCTTCAATCATGTCTGACTCTCTGTGACCCCATAGACGGCAGCCCACCAGGCTCCCCCGTCCCTGGGATTCTCCAGGCAAGAATACTGGAGTGGGTTGCCATTTCCTTCTCCAATGCATGAAAGTGAAAAGTGAAAGTGAAGTCACTCAGTCATGTCCGACTCTTAGCGACCCCATGGACTGCAGCCCACAAGACTCCTCCATCCATGGGATTTTCCAGACAAGAGTACTGGAGTGGGGTGCCATCGCCTTCTCCGTAACATGTTTATGTGTCATTAACTTGCTAAATAAGATAATAAAAACAAAGCATCTCACACGTGAACTCACTGGGAAAACATTTTTTCTACTGGCTTTTCAATATGCCAGATTATTATGCCATATATCCAGTTTAAGAGAACCTAAGGAACTCCTCATTTTCCCATCATCTCCAACTTTATCAGCTGAGAATTATTTTTTGGCAATGTTTTTTTTTTTTGCCACGCCACATGGCTTACGGGGTATCTCAGCTCCCTGATCAAGAATCAAACTCAGGTCCTCAGCAGTGAAAGTGCAGAGTCTTAACCACTGGACCACCAAGGAATTACCAATTTTCTTAGCAATCTTTAGTTAGCAAAATCAACTGTTATGCGAATACTTAATCAAAAAAATTAATTATGAAACTAAAAAGATTTTAAAATATACACCATTACTGTTTAAGAAATCAGATACAAAGCCACTAATTAGGTTTAAAAAAAAAACTTTGAATCTTAAGACTTCAAAACCAACTTTCTAGTACAGGCCATATAGTGTCTTCTTGAAGCCATTCCTGGACACGCTAACTTATGTTTTATAATATCATGTAAATCTCACAGGCTGGCTGAAAAGGCAAATCTCAAGGAACCAAACACGTTTGTAAAGTGGTAAAATTTTAGAGTAAGCCAGGTGAAATTGTGACTTGACCAATAAGAATGGAAAGTTCAGATGGCTGAATTTTTTTAAAACAAAAGTATAGCTGATTTACAATACTGTGCGTCAGATGTACAGCAGTGATTCAGTTTTGTGTATATATATATACACACACACACTTTTTTTTTCAGATTCTTTGTCATCATAGGTTATTACAAAATACTGAATATAGTTTCCTATACTATACAGTAAGTCCTAGTTGTTTATTTTATAGATAGTAGTGTGTATATCGGAGAAGGCAATGGCACCCCACTCCAATACTCTTGCCTTGAAAATTCCATGGATGGAGGGGCCTGGTGGGCTGCAGTCCATGGGGTCACTAAGAGTCGGACACGACTGAGCAACTTCACTTTCACTTTTCACTTTCATGCATTGGAGAAAGAAATGGCAACCCACTCCAGTGTTCTTGCCTGGAGAATCCTAGGGACGGGGGAGCCTGGTGGGCTGCCATCTATGGGGTCACACAGAGTTGGACACGACCGAAGTGACTCAGCAGCAGCAGCAGCAGCAGTGTGTATATGTTAATCCCAAATTCCTAATTTATCCTGTCCTCCTTCCCAATTGGTAACCCTAAGTTTTGTATGTCTGCAAGTCTGTTTCATAAATAAGTTCATTTATGGCATATTTTAGATTCCACATACAAGTGATATCAAATGTGGAATTCCCTGGTGGTCTAGTTTAAGACTCTGCACTTCCAATTCAGATGGCATGGGTTCAATCCCTGGTTGGGAAACTAAGATCCCACATGCTGTGCAGCACAGCCAAAAAATTAAAAGAATTTTTTTAAGTGATATAAAATATTTGTCTTTGGCTTACTTCACTAAGTACTATAACGTCTAAGTTCATCTATGTTGCTGCAAATAGCATTATTTCATTCCTTTTTATAACTAATACCCCGCTGTATGTACATACATACTGAAGTGTGCACAAATACACACGCATATATATAATCCCATTATCTTCTTTATCTACTCACCTATCAATAGACACTTAGGCTGCTTCCACGTCATGGCTATTATAGTGTTGCTATGAACAATGAAGTGCCTATTATCTTCTCAAATTAGTTTTCTCCAAATATAAGTCCAGGAGTGGGACTACTGTATCGTATGGTAGTTCTATTTTCAATTTTTAAAAGAGCCTCCATAGGGGCTGCACCAATGTGAATTCCCACCAACATGCAGTAAGGTCCCCTTTTCTCCATACCCTCTATTTCTTCTTGATGTGTGCTCAGTCATGCTAGACTCTTTGCAATCCCATGGACTACACCGGCCAGGCTCCTCTGTCCGTAGGATTCTCCAGGCAAGAATACTGGAGTGCGTTGCCATTTCCTTCTCCAGGAAATCATTGCAACCCAGGGATCGAACCCAAGGCTCTTATGTCTCCTGAATTGGTAGGCAGGTTAAAACTAGTGCCACCTGGGAAGCCCATACCCTCTTCAGTATTTATCTGTAAACTTTTGATGATGGTCATTCTGACCAGTAATGAGGTGATATCTCATTGTAATATCTCATTGTAATTGTGATTTGCATTTCTCTAATAATTAGCCACACATGATGGTGTGGGAACTCACCTAGAGCCAAATACCCTGGAACGTGAAGTCAAATGCACCTTAGGAAGTATTACTATGATCAGTTAGTGGAGGTGATGGAATTCCAGCTGAGCTATTTCAAATCTTAAAAGGTTATGCTGTTAAAAGTGATGCACTCAATATGCCAGCAAATTTGGAAAACTCAGCAGTGGCCACAGGACTGGAAGAGGTCACTTTTCATTCCAATCCCAAAGAAAGGAAATGTCAAAGAATGTTCAAACTATTGTACAATTGCGCTCATTTAACATGCTAACAAGGTATTGCTCAATTCCTTCAAGCAAGGCTTCAGAATGACATGAAATGAGAACATCCAGATGTACTGGAGAGCTTTCAGATGGATTTAGACAAGGCAGAGGAACCAGAAATCAAACTGCCAACATCTGCTGAATCACAGAAAAAGCAAGCAAATTCCAGAAAAACGTCTACTTCTGCTTCACTGATTATGCTAAACCCTTTGACTGTGCAGATCACAACAAACTGTGGAGAAGTCTTAAAAGAGACAGGAATACCAGAACACCTATCTGCCTCCTGACAAACCAGTATGCAGAAGCAACAGTTAGAAGTCGACATGGAACAATGGACTGGTTCAAAATTGGGAAAGGAGTATGTCAAGGCTGTATATATACTGTCACCCTGGTTATTTAAATTCTATGCCGAATAAATCATGTGAAACACCGGGCTACATGAATCACAAGCTAGAATCAAGATTGCCAGGAGAAATATCAACAAGCTCAGATACGAAGATGATACCACCCTAATGGCACAAAGCAAAGAGGAACTAAAGAGCCTCTTGATGAGGGTGAAGGAGGAGAGAGGAAAAGCTGGCCTAAAACTCAACATTCAAAAAACTAAAATCATGAATCCAGTCCCACCACTCCATGGCAAACAGGGACAGGCTTTATTTTCTCGGGCTCCAAAATCACTGTGGATGGCAACTGCAGCCATGAAATTAAAAGACACTTGCTCTTTGGAAGAAATGCTATGACAAACCTACACAGCGTATTAAAAAGCAGAGACATCACTTTGCTGACAAAGGTCCATCTAGTCAAGCTATGGCTTTTCCAGCAGTCATGTATGGATATGAGAGTTGGACCGTTAAGAAGGCTGAGTGCCTAAGAAATGATGCTTTTGAATTGTGGTGCTGGAGAATGAGAGGGTAACAGGCAGGAAGGTCAGGGGTCTCCAAACGGAGAAAATAGGCTACAAGTGTCAGACATTTTTTTTATTGGAGAAGGCGATGGCACCCCACTCCAGTACTCTTGCCTGGAAAATCCCATGGATGGAGGAGCCTGATGGGCTGCAGTCCATGGGGTCGCAAAGAGTCGGACACGACTGAGGGACTTCACTTCACTTTCCACTTTCATGCATTGGAGAAGGAAATGGCAACCCACTCCAGTGTTCTTGCCTGGAGAATCCCAGGGACGGGTGAGCCTGGTGGGCTGCCGTGTATGGGGTCACACAGAGTCGGACACGACTGAAGCGACTTAGCAGTAGCAGCAAGCCGCAGGAAGAAACAAACTAGTGTTACATTTTTTTCCCCTTCTCTATACAAATTTAAAAAGAGGTTTCTCTTAAAACTGTGTTGCCATAATGACAATTGGTTCCACCTGAACTTAACTTTTCTCAAACCTTGAGCTAACCAATGCATTTTTCTTATGGAAATATTTCGTCTCAAACTATGTTAATGTACCATGCATTTACCTCAGACTCTATTTTCAAGTTGGTTCCAACTAAAGGCTCAGAACCATCATGACAAACCAGTATGTTATACTCATACATTGTTCTCCTAATCTATGTTAATAAAACTATATATTTGTATGGGGATCTGCCTTTCTTCAAGATTCATGTCAACCATTTTATGGCCTGGCATGACAAGATTATCTCAAAATGCATCTTGTGGGTGAGGGGCCTGGTGCCATTCTGAGTTTTAAGACATTTCCTTTCTTTAATTAGCAGACTGCTAATAGCTACATAACATCCAGCTTAAGACTATCAGGGGGGGTACTCTTTCTGCCCCATTCTGATGTCTCTGTCAGAAGCTTTCTCTCTTTTACACTTTAATAAAACCTTATTACACAAAAGCTCAGAGAGATCAAGCCTCATCTCTGGCCCCGGACTGAATTCTTCTCCTCCAGAGGCCAAGAATCCTGGCGTCCTTCGTGGTTTAGCAATAACCTTTCAAGAAGACTATTGAGAGTCCCTTGCACAGCAACACAATCAAACCAGTCAATCCTAAAGGAAATCAACTCTGAATATTCATTGGAAGGACTCACTGGGAAAGACCCTTAATGCTTGGAAAGACTGAAGGCAGCAGGAGAAGGAGACAACAGAGGATGAGATGGTGGCATCACTGACTCAATGGACATGAGTTTAAGCAAACTCTGGGAGATGGTGAGGGACAGGGAAGCCTGGTGTGCTGCAGTCCATGGGGTCACAAAGAGTCGGACACAACTTACCAACTGAACCACCAACATCATTCCAATGGCAGAAAGTGAAGAGGAAATAAAGAGCCTCTTGATGAGGTCAAAGAGGAGAGTGAAAAAGCTGGCTTAAAACTCAACATTCAAAAAACTAAGATCATGGCATCTGGTCTCATCGCTTCAATGGCAAATAGATGGGGAAAAAGCACACAGTGCCAGATTGTATTTTCTTAGACTCCAAAATCACTGCAGATGGTGACTGCAGCCATGAACTTAAAAGATGCTTGCTCCTTGAAAAAAATCTATGACAAACCTAGACAGTGTATTAAAAAGCAGAGACATCACTTTGCAGACAAAGGTCAGTATAGTCAAAGCTATGGTTTTTCCAGTAGTTATACACGGATATGCTAGTTGGACCAAAGGCTGAGCACTGAAGAATTGAGTCTTTCAAACTGTGGTGCTGGAGAAGACCCTTGAGTGTCCCTTGCAAAGCAAATAGATCAAGCCCAGTCAATCCTAAAGAAAATGAACCCTGAATATTCATTGGAAGGACTGATGCTGAACTTGAAGCTCTAATACTTTGGCTACCTGATGCAAAGAGCCAACTCACTGGAGAAGATCCTGATGCTGGGAAATACTGAAGGCAAGAGAAGAGGGTGACCGAAGATGAAATGGTTTGATGGCATCACCAACTCAATGGACATGAGTTTGAGCAAACTCTGGAAGATAGTGAAGGGCAGGGAAGCCTGGCGTGCTGCAGTCCACAAGTTCACAAAGAGTCAGACACAACTTAGCAACTGAACAACAACAATAATAATTAGCTGAGGTGAGTATCTCTATGTTGCCCATCGGTATGTCTTTTGGAGAAATGTCTTTTTAGGTCTCTGTCATACAGCTAGATTTTAGATAAATGCCTGAATAGCTAATGAAAAACTCCCTCCTGTATCATTTCTGTTCTAAGTCAATTAATGATGGCCAAATCAAAGTCATCTTTCTGTTCTTCAAAAAGAAATGGTTCCTAGAGCTGTAAAAGTAAGAGTTGGTAATTTGGCACAAAACTGACAACACCCTGCGAATATAGCACGATATATCAGAATAACATATAGGACAAAAACTTAACCTGGTAACCAACTTCCTAACCATCAAGCTATAGGAAACTTGGAAAGGTTAGGAAAGATATTCATAGAATTTCAAAGAGGCCCTCAAGAAACTGTTCTTTGAAACTGATATAAGTGTTTAAAAAGTCAGTTAGTTATATATTTCATGGTTAATGTCAGCTGTTGTTGTTTGGTCACTAAGTCGTGTCTGACTCTTTTGAGACCCCGTGTACTGTGGTCCACCAGAGGGTCCTCTGTCCATAGGACTTCCCAGGCAAGAATACTGGAGTAGGTTGCTGTCTCCTTTTCCAGGGGCTCTGCCCACCCAGGGATCGAACTTATATCTCCTGCATTAGCAGGAAGATTCTTTACCACTGAGACACCAAGGAAGCCCAGTGTCAGCTGTTTTCACTGCTACTATAGTACTGACAACTAGCAGAAAGACAATAGTGGCCAAAAGAAATGATACAAATCAGCTTATTTATAAAACAGAAACGTAGACTTAGAAAAGGAAGATGGGTGGAAGGGGTAGTTACAGAATTTGGGATGGACAGGCATACACGAGTATATTTAAAACAGATAACCAACAAGAACCTACTGTATAGCATAGGGAACTCTGCTTAATGTTATGTGCCAGTCTGGATGGGAGGGGAGTTTGGGGGAGAATGGATACATGTATATGTAAGGCTGAGCTGCTCTTCTGTACACCTGAAACTATCACAAGTGTTAACTGGTTATATTCCAATATAAAATAAAAAGTTTAAAAAAAAAACCCTAAATGCTCTTTAAAAAAAGGAAAAAAAAGGGGCCACATCTGTGGAACTACTAAAATGGGTTATCTTGGAGGCCACACTGGGGAAACTGGCAGACCTGAATAAGTGAAGAAATAAGTTCTTAATGGCAAAAGTCACTAAGCACAGACGGCCTGGGAGAAAACACAATATACAACAGATAGCAGCTTACCCATAAAATGTAAACATATTTGACATAAAAAACTACATGGATCAAGAAGTAAAAACAGACAATAAACAGAACAAGCAGCTAATAGTCATAAAACTAAAAGACACTGTGTATCACTAGCATTCAAGGTTCAGAAAATATAAAAGACTTCTTCCTTCTACCATGTTTATGAAATCTTACATATTAGATTAATATTAATCCAGTCAGTCAATCTATGAGGAGCAAACATCTTGAGCATTAGCAAACTTATGAAGTGGTCATTCAAGAATCATTTCTGGAGGACAAAATGGTACATTTTGGTACTATCAATAACCAAGATTTAATACTATCATAAGAAGATAATTTACATAAGAACACTAAATGTGGATTTGAGGTGGGGGCGGGAGGGGGAAATAAAAGCAAAAAAACTGAGTAATTTCAATGTTTTCTAATTATAATACATCTGTACCACCCAATACCATGGGGTGATGAGGAAAATAAGGTTAAATCTGTATGTGCAGATAGGAAAATGTCTATGATATATTAATTAACTGAATACAAAAATTTATAAATAAGGTATAGTCCCAATTTTTATAACTTAAAAAAAACACATATTCTTTATAAATGCAAGGAAAAAAACTTGAAGAGACTCAACTTTGGTAAATGAGATTTAAGCTGGGATAGGCAGATAAGCACACCAACATGCCTACAATAAGAGGGAAGTTCACTTGTTACCTTAAGGAATTCTGTACCATTTCACTTTTTATATGAAGCTTTGTGACTCTGAATTTAAAAGAGGCAGAGCTTACGTAAAGTTATATGGCTCAAAATATAAAGTACTAATAACCATAGTCCTTAAACATTGCATATCCTAAGGATAAATTCCTAAACTCATGGTGGCAAAAACTAAAAATAAATAAATAAATCCACAGGTGGCAAGATTAATTTTAAACTTTTTCCTTATATGAATTTTCAAAAATTAAAGTTACATCTTAATTCCAGACTACCATTCTCATATTTTTAAGGAACAAATTTTCCGAAGACTGAACCATAAAACAAAGTGAAATAAAACACCCTGTAATCATTAATTTCCAAATCACTTAATAAAGTTTTGTATACAACTGGCTGGGAAGTAGCGGGGCCCAAGCCATAAAAATGGTCCAGCAACTGGACATGATCTTCCAAGACTGAGGAAAGCACACTTGTAACAGCAATACCCTCAGCATTCCGTCAAGTTTTCCCTTTAACCTGAGCCTTTACACTACCAATAACTGAACAACAATTTTTTTAAATACGAAAAGCACTACTCACAGAACTGATGGCCACACATGTGGCACCCTGACACAATGAAGTTATAACCTGCTTTGAAAAAAGTGTTAGTCGCTCAATCGTGTCTAACTCCATGGATTGTAGCCCGCCAGGCTCCTTTGTCCATGGGATTTTCCAGGCAAGAATACTAGAGTGGGTTGCCATTTCCTTCTCTAGGGATGCTCCCGACCCAGGGATTGAACCCAGGTCTTCCACATTGCAGGAAGTTCTTTACCATCTAAGCCACCGAGGGAAGCCCATAATATACTTTGCTTTTAGCAAAAGCAGAAGAATGCATGCTTAGTCGCTCAGTTGTGTCCAGCTCTTTGCGATCCCATGGGCAGTAATCTGCCAGCTCCTCTGGCCATGGGATTCTCCAGGCAAGAATACTGGAGTGGGTTGAAATTTCCTACTCCAGGGGAGCAGAAGAATTAGATCAAGTAATTAAAATCTAGGCAGAATTTCAGAATGTGAATTAGGGGTTAAAGTCCTACAATCTGACTTTCCAACATAACATCTACAATTAACTCAAAAGAAAATTTACCATTTAAAAAATTATGAAGCATAAAAGTGGCAAGTAACTAAATTAGCTCATATTCAAAGCACTCAGGACAATGTGTGGCACAAAGTACGTACTGTTAAGTGTTTATAAAAACATTTAAACAGCTGTTTCATCACTAAAGATTGACCTGTGTCCCCAGTTCTCCCACCCTAGCCTACATAAACTAGGCACAAATGACATCTGAAAATCTTTCAACACTATCAAGACAACTGTTTATGAGAAATACAGTTAGCATATTTGAGCTCCTTGGAGGTATCAATTTCTTGAAAAATCAAAAATCAAATTTTCTCTCTCCAACAAATTCATACTTCTATTTCACAATTATTTCAAAATTTCTGTTACATAAGAGCAGACATATTAATCAAAAATAAATATGTACTGAAGACATTCAGGAGCTACTAATTGTGACAAAAACAAGATACAAAGAAATACAATTTTTATTTTTTAAAAGAGAGGAAAGGAAGAGCCTGGGAATATGTAAACCATGAAATATAGGATTTTATCTCTAGGAAGTGATTTTTGCTTTTTTCCCTTTTAAATCTTTCTGAATATCATAATATTCAAAAAGGCAGTATGCTTATTATAACATTTCACATTGTTACATATGAACTATATTAATGATCACTATAATAAAGGATAAATACTAACATTTTACAAAAATACTGAGGAAAATACTGAAGACAAAATAATTAGCAAAAAAAAAAAGGAAAATAATGACCAACATCATATAGTTCTCTCTACCAGATTCTGTGGAAAACAACTCAAATGCACTATCATCTTTAATTCTCAAATTATTTTTATTCTAGTGGTTAAAAAAAACAAACTTGACCAGGGCTATAAAGCTAAAAACAGGAGCATTGAGACATTAATCCCAGTTCCGTCTTCCAAAACTCAAGTACTGCTACATTACACAGCCATTACCAATAGGAAGAATAGAGAAAAGGAATTTAGACTTATTCTCTATCAGCTAACAGATTTTCCTACAAGAATATCTATTTGAAACAAAAAAAATAGGTACACAAGAAAATAAACTTATAAATACATACCTCTACTTCATCTCCTTCACTAATTTCTTTTTTTATATCAGGTGGTGGTGGTAATCTAACTTCATTGAATGGAACCTGGCGTTCTGGTTGCCAACTGAAGGATTAGAAAATGAATGAACTTTAATATATACTATTCTAATACTCCTTAATATAGAAGCTATATAGTCTATGCTTAGCACTGTAAATTTTTCAAATCAATCATTTAGCTTCCCCCCCCCCCCCCAAAAAAAACCACCTCAGCAGACTGTTGAGCTAGAACAGATTTTGCATAGCTCTTGATGAAGTTCATAGGTAATTAACGTCATTGATAATAATTACATACTACCTTCCTAATCATTCATCCTAAGGTGACAGCACATACATCATTCTGCAAATGAAAAAGGCTAAGCTCACAGTAATGACTCAGATTTAAAATAATGTCATTCTACACTGCTACACTGTGATCAATTTACTGCAAACATTTTTACAACTAAATGACCTGTCAAAGGAACACAATTCCAAAGATTATAAAATATAAACTGCGTAATTCCTTTTTAGTGTACATGTTCACAGAAATACAGAAAACTAGTCAATATTATTCTGAACAGTAAACTACAAAAAGATTTATTTTTCTTACAATTTCTTTTCTACAATGAACCCATACACTTAAAACTTAGAAAAAATTATTTTAATCTTTGTAGTAAATACAAATGTATTAAAACTACTGCTTTAGCTGTGCTTTTTGTGTGCTATATTTTATAACTAAGTTGATAAAATTAAAATGCTTTCCTATTTTAGGTTCTAATAAATCATTCATATGCCTGGGAGGTACAACAGCACATAATATATTCCTACGACTTCTAAGAGTCGGACATGACTGAGCAACTGAACTGAACTGAACCGATGGGCTTCTATATGCCAACAATGCGCAAAAAAGAGACAAGTAAAAGATATTGGAGTGCTTTCTTTTCATCTTTACTGTCTAAATAACAGGTGCTCAAAGACAGGAATCATCTCAACGCTTGTTTCTACATGAAACAGCTGTTGGGCAGATAGCTCTTCAGGCAGTTCCAGAAACAGCTTAAAAGGGAAAGCTGCCCAATTCTTTTCTGACCTTCAATTATACAGTGCTTCTTTATAATCCTTCCTAACCAAGCTCAGCACACATCTTTGACATTTTTAGCACAACTTTATCTAACCTTTACAATATCTATAAAACTGTTTATTATTCTTTAAGACTAATCAAGCAATTTAAGGCAGCCTAATACATTTATTTTATTAAAAGGGCATTTGGAAGGCCTTATACAGTGTCATTTAAAAATTCTGGGTTTTAAGAAGTATGCATGTTATAATTACATTCATGCCGTCTTTTTTTGCAAAAACTGATTCATGTTCACATGTGATTTGGCAATGAAAGGAGTCTTGGAAAAAAGTGACAAGTGAATGGTGAGCAAAAAACCAGGTGAAGTCATCAAAAACCAAAAATCATTTTAACTCAAAAAGATAATCAAACCAAAGAACCCCCCACCCAAAAGCACATTCATTTTCTGACTGCAAGAGGAATACCCAAAAGCAGCAGTTTGGTACTACCAATCTTCAAAATTAGGATCTCTATCAATAAAAAATAACTTACTTGTTCTCAAAAACAACTGTGAGGGAGTCTTCATGAACATCTTTGATAAATCCCTGTAAAAAAAATTAAAAGGAAATAAATATTCAATTAAATGTTACATTAACTCTAAACCACTATATTAGAGATACAAAGACAATATGGAATACTGATAACAACTCAGCTTGGAATAGGCTGATCAGGTTTTGCTTTCCATCTCCATCATTTATGAGTTGTGTTGACCCTGCAAATTACTTAACCTCTCTTTCATGATCACAACAGATATTAAATGACACTGTATTACTGTCAATCAGAATTGCAATATTGTCAACCTTTGCCAAATGCTCACA
The DNA here is from genome assembly GCF_002263795.3 of Bos taurus. Lineage (NCBI taxonomy): Eukaryota > Metazoa > Chordata > Mammalia > Artiodactyla > Bovidae > Bos > Bos taurus. The sequence goes on from NC_037328.1 coordinate 86,098,890, forward strand.
TACTCTGAACCACTAGGCACTTAAATTTTTTTCTAAAATATCTTTATCACACTATACTCCATAATATACAGTATCAACTAGCTAAATAAATACACACACAAACTTGTAGTACTTATTTAAAACATGTCCTCATCAATTTCCAAAAATATTTAAACACTATGTGTCAGATATTATTTTAAGCAAATTAGCAAATTAAAGACTAAGAAACAAACTGACAGTGGAGAAACCAAAAGCAAATACATCAGCACTACCACCTCGGAAAATCTTTGGAACTAAAGAAAGTCTTAAGAGAGGAGAAAGTAACAGATGAGGCTGAAAATCATTTTACTTTCTTTAATAATGCAGGATGATCAATCACAAAATGTGTAAGTCATGTATCTAGTCTCTCAATGCCCTCCTCCCACATTTGCTACTCAATTGCATGATTCCGTAATTTGGCCTGGATCGCTCTTCAGCTCCAAATGCCTGTGATCAATTGAGTGCAATGGGGTATTTCAATGCATATATCTTCATGCAAAGCCTAAAACTCAAAGATACTTTACAGAGTGCAGTAGTAGCTCCTGACGTGCAATTCTAAAGACTGTTCTCCTCTCAAAGCTAGAGATGCCATTCAGTTCAAGCTGTGATTTTTCTAATCACACTACAAAAATGACTTCTCGGCCAGTCTCTACTTCTACTAGTTTATCTGCACATCTACTTTCAGCAATCATTTTGGTCACCAGCAAATCTCTATTATACTCTTGCCATTTGTAAGGTAAAGAATTTGTAAGGTAAGGAATATTTTCAAAAGCTGAGAATTACCAAATTCATGAATATTAGAGAGTAAGACGTATCTTTCCATAGGAGATTAGCCAAACTTTCACTAATGCCTTCTAGTACTTAACAAACAAAAATAAAAGAGTTTGAAATGTTCCATTAATCTTTATCATTTCTATATAATTTGTATATTGGGTAAGTTCAACCAGAGCTCCAAATCATTGGAAAATTCTACTATTATAAGAAAAATCTTTTCCTATCTAAAAATCAGTGCTTATACCTCTCCCCACTCCTACTTTACATACGCCACAAACATCAGCATCAGTTTTGAGTGCACACATTTTTAACACTTACAGGAAAAAGGGTAACTCTGGAACCTACTCTTCTTGCTAGTTATCTTTCAGGTATGAGATTAAATAAATTAAAAACTTGATACCCAAGTAAAGTGTATGTGGACTGTAATGAACAATTAAAGGACATGTTCTAATCCCTATACCCTAGATTCTTGGGATAAAGAACTTCTAATGGCCAGATCTCTATAAAATTGACACACTGATACAGAACACAGTAAACACTTCTCAATTCACGAGAACAACGGTGTTCCCTAGATACTCAAAGAGATGGCAGGTTAGGTCTCTGCCAAAATGAGAGTCAGGAGATGCCAAATAACAATGGCAACATTTTCCTGCACACGACTTTATGACTAAGTATCCATAACTTCTCTCTTCCTTGTTAGTCCAACCTTTGGGGACTTGGTCTCTCTTCCTATTCATACGCATCTGGCCCAGAACCCTATTTCTCAGAATACTCTGACGTTTCCTTTTCTTCTCTTCACGTATATACAAACGCAGAAGATTCCAAGCCATCATAAAATGATCCCTTAACTTGTTCATTCATACAGCCGGGTATATATTTACAGCTGAATCTCTTAATTACAATTTAAAATAATCATAGATAAGTGACAAGGCACTTTAACATATTTAAAGTATAATCAAAACGCTTTAGAAAGCCATCCCTAAAAAAGCATTATACAGTAAAATAAATTAAAAACTTGATACCTGATCAAGTATCAACTTGATACTTGATGAAAAAAGCATTATACAGTAAAAACTCAGGAATGCCAAAAATTATATGTAAACCAGGACTAAGGGAGAGATGAAGGGAACAGGAGGACTATCTGAGCACTTGAACTAATTGAAGAACTGTTTTTTTCAAAGGCAATTCAAAATAAAATAACCTAAAATAAAAATTTAAAAGACAACTCAAAGATTCAGTAAGGTCCCAAGTTAACCAAAATTAATTTTCCTTTCTAGCTAAAAATAAACAGCTGAAAAATAAAACAGACAAAAAAAATACTCTGCTAACAACAGCAAAGTCCTAGAAATACCCTCAACACAAAAACTGCACACAACCTATGTGCTGACATGTGTAAAACTTAATTGATGAATTAGAATATTTAGGAAAATGTTAACCACATCTCATTTTTACATCTTGATATTTTAAACTTGTCAATGTACACTTAAATGGAATTCCACTGAAACACTAAGGACAGTAATTCTGTTGAGGGAAAAAGAAGTTGAACTTTAATAACAAACAAGAAAGCATTCAAAAGGACAACTTTTAAATGACAGTAGGGAAAAACAAGGAAACACTATCCGTACCAGATACTAAAATTTATTTTAAAGCTACAGTAATAAAGACCAAAGAAAGACAAGGTATTTGGTAATTTTTAGGTGGGAGCTTAAATAGCCGGTAGAAAGAACACGGTGCGGGCTCCAAATATCTGCCTAACTGAAACACACATTTTTCAAGTTACAGAACACTACCGCTGAAAAACAGGTTTTTCAATTTGATGAGGGTAATCATAAGGGTGACACCACCCTTACAGCAGAAAGCGAAGAGGAAATAAAGAGCCTCTTGATGAAAGTTGAAGAGGAGAGTGAAAACCTGGCTTAAAATGCAACATTTAGAAAACAAAGATCATGGCATCCAGTCTCATCACTTCATGGCAAATAGACGGGGAAACAATGGAAACCATGAGAGACTTTTATTTTCTTGGGCTCCAAAATAACTACATATGGTGGCTACAGCCATGAAATTAAAAGACACCTGCTCCTTGGAAGAAAAGCTATGACCAACCTAGACAGTATCTTAAAAGGCAGAGCTTGCCAACAAAGGTCCATCTAGTCAAAGCTATGGTTTTTCCAGTAGTCACGTATGGATGAGAGAGCTGAACCATAAAGAAAGAAAGCTGAGCGCCGAGGAATAGATGCTTTTGAACTGTGGTGTTGGAGAAGACTCTTGCCAGTCCCTTGGACTGCAAGGAGATCCAACCAGTCCATCCTAAAGGAAATCAGTCCTGAATATTCACTGGAAAGACTGATGCTGAAGCTGAAACTCCAATACTTTGGCCACCTGATGCGAAGAACTGACTCATTGGAAAAGACCCTGATGCTGGGAAAGATTGCAGGCGGGAGGAGAAGGGGACAACAGAGGATGAGATGGTTGGATGGCATCACTGACTCAATAGACATGAGTTTGAGCAAGCTCCGGGAGTTGGTGATGGACAGGGAAGCCTGGTGTGCTATGGACCATGGGGTCGCAAACAGACACGACTGAGCGACTGAACTGAATCATAGGGGGGAAAATCCTATAGTTTAAGCAACAATGAACACGGTATGAATGAATTTCAGGAATTGAAAGGTTGAGGTTATATAGTCAAAAATCAGAACAGATGCATTACGGACCCTGGCTATGGGAAAGCCACTATGAAAATAAGCAGACCTTCCACATCCCACAATTTCTTTTAAAGACCTTCCAGATGCCTCATTCTCACTGTAGAGAAAGGGAAGCTGAAACTACACACATATATACAGCCCCCAAGTTTTACTCCCTAGAAGATTATAAACGCTGAACCTCAAATTTCATCTTCAGACTTCCTGGTGGTCCAGGGGCTAAGACTCTGCTCTCCCAATGGAGGGGGCCTGAATGTAATCCCTGGTCAGGAAACTAGATCCCATATGCTGAAACTAAAGACTCCACAAAATATTTATTTTTTAAAATAAGTATTAAAAAAATCTCATCTTCTGTCTGGAACACTTTCCATTAAATCCTTATAAATTAAATGACAGAACACTTTTACTAATTCATATTTTTAAACTCCAAAAAGTCAAGTCTGATAACAATACCATTTTGAAGAAATAAGGCACCTTTCCTAAAAAACCTATTTAAAGTCCCAGAACAAAACATCAAAATCTAATTTAGCTACCTTGTCTAAAATACTGATTAATTTATCAGAGGCTCTGCTTGAGTGATGGCTTAGAAATCTACAGAGATCCGTAAATCCCTTTGAAAACATTCCCACTAAATTCATTAGCAACACATCATACTAGTCTAAAAAAATTTCTTGGCCTGCAAGGTGTCATTTCAAATTCACATGCTACTTAGGTTTCTCAAAAATGCTGTAATGACCTCCTATTACTGCAATTCTTTACAACACAAAAATGACTTATAAGGAGGGAAACAGAAACTTTAAAAAGCATTTAGGGTCTTCCCTGGTGGCTCTGTGGTAAAGAATCCACCTGCCAATACAGGAGACACTGGTTCGATCCCTGGTCCAGGAAGATCCCAGATGCCATGGAGCAATTAAGCCCGTGTGCCACAACTACTGAGCTTGTGCTCTAAAGCCAGGGAGCTGAAACTAGTGAAGCCCAAGTGTCCCAGAGTCCACAAGAGAAGTCACCACCACAATCAGAAGCCCTGATGCTGCAATGAAGACTCAGCACAGCCTCCCCCTAAAATAAGTCAATCGATCAATAAATTTAAAAAATCTTAATACTCAGCAAACTACTAACAGAAGTCTTACAGCTTGAATCCTTAAAACAAGATATAAGTGGAAGCCCATACCCCAAAATCCGAGACTTACACCCTAAAGCTGTTAACTCTTAAACTTCAAAATTCTTGTTAGAAGCATTTACTGATGATCAAATACTGAGCAAAAAAGGCCATCAAGAAACAGAATAATCTTCATAAATGGAAACTATATTTTTTCCTTAATATTTATTTGGCAGGGTCAGTTCTTTGAGGCAGCACACAAGATCTTCACTATAGCATTTGGAATCTTTAGCTGTGGCATGTGGAATCTGGTTCCCTGACCAGGGACAGAACCCCAAGTGCAGAGTCTTAAGCCACTAGACCATCAGAGAAGACCACCACAGAAATCTATGTTTTTAATGACTCTAATCCCAAGTGTCTGAGGAGGCCTTACAAATAGCTGTGAAAAGAAGAGAAGCGAAAAGCAAAGGAGAAAAGGAAAGATATAAGCATCTGAATGCAGAATTCCAAAGAATAGCAAGAAGAGATAAGAAAGCCTTCCTCAGCGATCAATGCAAAGAAATAGAGGAAAACAACAGAATGGGAAAGACAAGATATCTCTTCAAGAAAATCAGAGATACCAAGGGAACATTTCATGCAAAGATGGGCTCGATAAAGGACAGAAATGGTATGGACTTAACAGAGGCAGAAGATATTAAGAAGAGATGGCAAGAATACACAGAAGAACTGTACAAAAAAGATCTTCACGACCCAGATAATCACAATGGTGTGATCACTGACCTAGAGCCAGACATCCTGGAATGTGAAGTCAAGTGGGCCTTAGAAAGCATCACTATGACAAAGCTAGTGGAGGTGATGGAATTCCAGTTGAGCTATTCCAAATCCTGAAAGATGATGCTGTAAAAGTATTGCACTCAATATGCCAGCAAATTTGGAAAACTCAGCAGTGGCCACAGGACTGGAAAAGGTCAATTTTCATTCCAATCCCAAAGAAAGGCAATGCCAAAGAATGCTCGAAATACCGCACCAATTACACTCATCTCACACACTAGTAAAGTAATGCTCAAAATTCTCCAAACCAGGCTTCAGCACTACATGAACCGTGAACTTCCAGATGGTCAACCTGGTTTTAGAAAAGGCAGAGGAACCAGGGATCAAATTGCCAACATCTGCTGGATCATGGAAAGAGCAAGAGAGTTCCAGAAAAACATCAATTTCTGCTTTATTGACTATGCCAAAGCCTTTGACTGTGTGGATCACAATAAACTGTGGAAAATTCTGAAAGAGATCGGAATACCAGACCACCTGACCTGCCTCTTGAGAAATCTGTATGCAGGTCAAGAAGCAACAGTTAGAACTGGACATGGAACAACAGACTGGTCCCAAATAGGAAAAGGAGTACGTCAAGGCTGTATATTGTCACCCTGCTTATTTAACTTCTATGCAGAGTACATCATGAGGAACGCTGGGTTGGAAGAAGCACAAGCTTGAATCAAGAATGCCAGGAAAATATCAATAACCTCAGATATGCAGATGACACCACCCTTATGGCAGAAAGTGAAGGGGAACTAAAGAGCCTCTTGATGAAAGTGAAAGAGGAGAGTGACAAAGTTGGCTTAAAGCTCAACATTCAGAAAACTTAGATCATGGCATCTGGTCCCATCACTTCATGGGAAATAGATGGGGAAACAGTGGCAGACTGTATTTTTTTGGGCTCCAAAATCACTGCAGATGGTGACTGCAGCCATGAAATTACAAGATGCTTACTCCTTGGAAGGAAAGTTATGACCAACCTAGACAGCATATTCAAAAGCAGAGACATTACTTTGCCAACAAAGGTCCATCTAGTCAAGGCTATGGTTTTTCCAGTTGTCATGTATGGATGTGAGAGTTGGACTGTGAAGAAGGCTGAGTGCCAAAGAATTGATGCTCTTGAACTGTGTTATTGGAGAAGACTCTTGAGAGTCCCTTGGACTGCAAGGAGATCCAACCAGTCCATTCTAAAGGAGATCTGGCCTGGGTATTCTTTGGAAGGACTGATGCTAAAGCTGAAACTCCAGTACTTTGGCCACGTCATGCGAAGAGTTGACTCATTGGAAAAGACTCTGATGCTGGGAGGGATTGGGGGCAGGAGGAGAAGGGGACGACAGAGGATAAGATGGTTGGATGGCATCATCAACTCAATGGATATGGGTTTCTGTGGACTCCAGGAGTCGGTGATGGACAGGGAGGCCTGGCGGGCTGCAGTTCATGGGGTCACAAAAAGTCGGACACGACTGAGGGACTGAACTGAACTAGGACATTACAACTGATGGCTCAATTACTGAAGCAAATTTGTGATAAAATATTCCATTTCTAAATAAATAAATGTTGTATTTCTGAACATAAATTGACAAAGAACAGACCTGTGGTTTCCAAGGGGGAGTAGAGTGGAGGAGGAATGGATCAGGAATTTGACATTAGCTATGCACACTATTATATACAGGACAGAAAAACAACAAGGTCTTATAGTATAACACAGGGAACTATATTCTATATCCTGTAATAAATCATAAAGGGAAAGAATATGAAAAAAATATATATGCAAACCAAATCACTTACACTTAGCTGTACAACAGAAACACAACACATTGTAAATCATCTATACTTCAATAAAATATTTTAAAAATAAACTAAAATAAATTATCAATATATTAAGGTGGACAGGCTTCAGTTTGTTAGATCATATAGGGCCTTTCCTCTGACTGGGTAAACTCTCCCTTTTCCAAACCTCCACAGTTAAAGTTCACTGCTGCAGATAAATGTAATTATAAAAATATAACCCCTGAGAAAGGAAAAGGTTAATAGCATAATTTATGCAAAATTTGACCTCAGGTTTTTGTTTTTAAAAAACTGACAAAATGGATGATCACTTGTTAGTCTTTGATCAATTATCAGTTTAGTGATTCTCTGGCCCCAGTCTACCTTCCCAGCTCATCAATTCTAACATTCTGAGTCCCTAAAATCAGGATGCTTCCTAGAATTGATGGCATCTTAAAATAGCAAACAGCTGAATGGCTGCCAGGATATAAATGTCACTGTTAAGCATGCTCAAACTTGGTTTGCTTGCAATTTTCTGTGGCACTTGACTGCAACCCCTTGATAATTCAATCTGCAAACCAATGAAGTACCATTTTAGGAAGGATTTAGGTTTCTTACCAGAAGGTTGTTATGTTGACACCTTCTGATAAAAATCAAGAAAGCACCAGCATCAAAACCTGCAGAGTGAGTGAAAATTCTTGGAAGAAAATCCTGGAGATAATAGAGGAGAGCTCTTTTAACATATGCTTGCAACATCAATGCTCTCCGTGGCTCTGAGGAAAATATTGTAAGAAGAAACACGATCATCTGAACATAAAGATGTCACAGCCAATTTATTTTGCTTGTACTTTCCTTTTTATGAATCCAAGTGTTCAAAGATAATCTTTCAGTAACTATACAAGAGTTCTAAAAGATAAAACTATGACTACTCATAGATCAATTGGCAACATTTGTTCTTAGTGCCTCTTATAACTGATGCCATTCTAAAGAAATCGTATAACTCTTCCACTGATTTCCCAAATCTACTTACAGAAAAAAAACCCATTCTCTAGACTCTAAGACCCAAATTTCAACTATACACACATCTTCACCCATGGCTTACTTTTGTACCTAAAAACATATCAATAGTTAGAATCATCTGCTGTCCTATTTTTGCACTTTACACTTGTATGATCCATTTTACAGAATTAAAAGAAAAAAAAAGTGAATACAGCAAACTATTTCTTAATCAGGGTTCTAAGAGAATATAATATAGTTCAATCACTAAGGTATTCATTGTGTGTAATGAACTAACTCCTCACCCAGGCATATAGAAAAATACTAGCTATGCACAATCCTTGGAAAAACTGAAAAAAACAGCGTTTCTCTGTTTTATAATTCAGATGAGAAACTCTATTAGGTTGAGGAAATTGACTTAGGGACTCCCAAACCTAGGTGGTGATATTTACCTAAACAATTTTACACATAAGGGTCTCATTCAATCTGCAAACTGAAGGAGCTGAAACTTCAATTAAGGTCATTTCCAGGCACTCAAAGACATGCCAGAAGTACTTAAAACTACTCCTCCCCAACAAAATACCAGATATTCTTTCTAGAATTCTTAATTCAAGTAATTTATAAAGAATTTACAATGAACACCTTTATGTTTCTGGACTGTGTATATTGGTAACAGATACAGAGAGAACTCCTTATTAGAGAAAAGAAAAAAAAACTTAAGTGTGTAGTATTACTGGTTTTACTGTTAAGATTGGTCTCAGATCCATTACTTATTATGTGGTAGGTAAAACCAGAGAGGGACCAAAGCAGTAAGGTAAGGAAAATAAGACTCCTAACTGGCTTTATCTGCCCAGAAGCAAGTCACAATATCCTCCTTTACGGACTTTTTATGGTATTCCCAGAGCACCCTAGAGACTTTTGGGAACAATTTTCAGAAGGTTCTATCAACACTGAACGGGACCCATCTCTCCGAAATGCTGGACATGTTCCTCTCCTCCCAATCCCAGACAGTACCTAATTTCCGTATGTGCAAAAATAGAAAAAAATCTTTTTAAAACAGAGATTATGTAACACATGGTGCTAGCACAACTGCCTATGAATAGTCAAAATAAGTTTTAATGTAGTAAACATGAAATAAATGAATAAAACACTACAAGCAAATCTAAGGAATTATATGTATAACCTGGACACTGGCTGTCTTAACCAGGCTGGACACATGGAAGTCTTAACAGGGAAATAGTTCGGTACATAAAAAATAGAACTTTTCTATGGACAGGGATACCATAAAGTTAACAGATTAACAGACGAAGAAGGGTTACTCTTACAATGAGTCCTTAGTTCAGTTCAGTCGCTCAGTCGTATCTGACTGTTTGCGACCCCATGAACTGCAGCACACCAGGCCTCCCTGTGCATCACCAGTTACTCAAACTCATGTCCATTGAGTCGGTGATGCCATCCAACCATCTCATCCTCTGTTGTCCCCTTCTCCTTCTGCCTTCAACCTTTCCCAGCATCAGGGTCTGGAATGAGTCAGCTCTTCGCATCAGGTGTCCAAAGTATTGGAGTTTCAGCTTCAACATCAGTCCTTCCAATGAATATTCAGGACTGATTTCCTTTAGGATGGACTAGTGGGATCTCCTTGCAGTCCAAGGGACTGGCAAGAGTCTTCTCCAACACCACAGTTCAAAAGCATCAAGTCTCTGGCTCTCAGCTTTCTTTATAGTCCAACTCTCACATCCACACATGACAACTGGAAAAACCATAGCCTTAACTAGATGGACCTTTGTTGGCAAAGTAATGTCTCTGCTTTTGAATATGCTGTCTAGGTTGGTCATAACTTTCCTTCCAAGGAGTAAGCATCTTGTAATTTCATGGCTGCAGTCACCATCTGCAGTGATTTTGGAGCCCAAAAAAATACAGTCTGCCACTGTTTCCCCATCTATTTCCCATGAAGTGATGGGACCAGATGCCATGATCTTCGTTTTCTGAATGTTGAGCTTTAAGCCAACTTTGTCACTCTCCTCTTTCACTTTCATCAAGAGGCTCTTTAGTTCCCCTTCACTTTCTGCCATAAGGGTGGTGTCATCTGCATATCTGAGATTATTGATATTTCTCCTGGCAATCTTGATTCCAGCTTGTGCTTCTTCCAGCCCAGCGTTTCTCATGATGTACTCTGCATAGAAGTTAAATAAGCAGGGTGACAATATACAGCCTTGACGTACTCCTTTTCCTATTTGGAACCAGTCTGTTGTTCCATGTCCAGTTCTAACTGTTGCTTCTTGACCTGCATACAGATTTCTCAAGAGGCAGGTCAGGTGGTCTGGTATTCCGATCTCTTTCAGAATTTTCCACAGTTTATTGTGATCCACACAGTCAAAGGCTTTGGCATAGTCAATAAAGCAGAAATAGATGTTTTTCTGGAACTCTCTTGCTTTTTCCATGATTCAGCGGATGTTGGCAATTTGATCTCTGGTTCCTCTGCCTTTTCTAAAACCAGCTTGAACATCTGGAAGTTCATGGTTCACATACTGCTGAAGCCTGGCTTGGAGAATTTTGAGCATTACTTTGCTAGCGTGTGAGATGAGTGCAATTGTGCGGTATTTCGAGCATTCTTTGGCATTGCCTTTCTTTGGGATTGGAATGAAAACTGACCTTTTCCAGTTCTGTGGCCACTGCTGAGTTTTCCAAATTTGCTGGCATATTGAATGCAGCACTTTCACAGCATCATCTTTTAGGATTTGAAATAGCTCAACTGGAATTCCATCATCTCCACTAGCTTTGTTTGTAGTGATGCTTTCTAAGGCCCACTTGACTTCACATTCCAGGATGTCTGGCTATAGGTGAGTGATCACACCATCTAGATTATCTGGGTCGTGAAGATCTTTTTTGTACAGTTCGTCTATGTATTCTTGCCACCTCTTCTTAATATCTTCTGCCTCTGTTAGGTCCATACCATTTCGGTCCTTTACTAAGCCCATCTTTGCATGAAATGTTTCCTTCGTATCTCTAATTTTCTTGAAGAGCTCTCTAGTCTTTCCCATTGTATTTTTTTCCTCTATTTCTTTGCATTCATCACTGAGGAAGGCTTTGTCTCTCCTTGCTATTCTTTGGAACTCTGCATTCAAATGGGTATTTCTTTCCTTTTCTCCCTTGATTTTCGCTTCTCTTTTCTTTCACAGCTATTTGTAAGGCCTTCTCAGACAGTCATTTTACTTTTTTGCATTTCTTTTTCTTGGGGACAATGAGTCCTAGGAAATCTCAATAAGTGAAAAAGGATATCCCAGAAGTAAAAGGGAGAAAAACAAGCAATATATGGAAAAGCAAATCCAAATGGCCAGCAAACATTAAAATTCACAAGTACGGATTTGCAAATCCAAGTTGCAATCAAATAATCCTTTACACCCAGTAAACTGGCAAAAATGAAGGACTATAACAAAGTCTATTTCTGGCAAGAATGTAGCGAGGCTGGGATTCACTGACTGAGAAAATACTAAAAAAAAAAAAAAAAAGCCTTTTGGAATGTAATCTGTTAACAAGAGTTAACTGATAAATTTCCCTTCCATCAAGCTATCTTATTACTCTTTGAAACCTATCCAAGAAAACATACATGGAATGGCATGTATGTTTGAAACAAAGTGTTTATTAACTAGGGATGGCTGGATTTCATGGTAATTATGTGAAACATGTAACCATTAAAAAATAAATTACATTCCCAGAGAAAATGGCCAAGATGTTAGATTATCTTATTTTTATCCAGCAGTACTGAGAAACAGCTACAATTGTATCTGAATTTGTATCTATTACATTCTGCTGCTGCTGCTAAGTGGCTTCAGTCCTGTCTGACTCTGTGGGACCCCATAGACGGAAGCCCACCAGGCTCCCCTGTCCCTGGGATTCTCCAGGCAAATCTGGCATGATGTCTACTTGGCTATGAACAGGCTACCTAAATGATGGATTGTGGATGGACAGAGTGAAGGGAATCCAAATATGCAGGGCAGGGGTGGGAGCGGAGCGGTGGGGGCAGGGGGGAGTGGCAGGGATTTAATTATAATAAAACAAGTCTGTATATGCTCAATAAAACTATACATTTGCATATGCATGTATAAATCTTTTTAAAGAGTTGAAATATAGCTTTAATACTGTCAGTCAGCACTTTTTCCAGACAGCACATATATATACATAACCACTCTCCACATCTTTTTAATTTTTCCATCTCAAGAGACCTCAAATCCACATTCTAGGTAATAAACTTGTTTGTTTAATTTTTACATACAACACCTAAAAGATCTGAGTTGTAATTTGATCCCAGTAACAAGCACATTCAAGTGTGCAATTGCAATCAAAAATTTTCTTAACTTCAAACAATATACTTTTATTTAAAGGATCTACAAGTTTTGAGAAATAGTGTATTAAAAAGCAGAGACATCACTTTGCCAATAATGGTCAGTACTGTTAAAACTATGGTTTTTCCAGTAGTCATGTACGGATGTGTGACTTGGACCACAAAGAAGGCTGAGCACAGAAGAATTGATGCTTTCAACTGATGCTTTCAAATTGGTGCTGGAGAAGACTCTTGAGAGTCCTCTGGACTTCAAGGAGATCAAACCAGTCAATCCTAGAAGAAATCAACCCTGAATATTCACTGCAAGGACTGATGTTGAAGCTGAACCTCCAGTACTTTGGCCACCTGCCGCAACAGTCAGCTCACTGGAAAAGACAATGATGCTGGGAAAGACTGAAGGTAACATGAGAAGGGGGCAGCAGATGATGAGATGGTAGACAGCATTGCCAACTAAATGAACATAAATCTGAGCAAACTCCAGGAGACAGCAGAGGACAAAGCCTGGCATACTATAGTACATGGGTTTGCAAAGAGTTAGACACAACTTTGCTACTGAACATGAACAACATCTACATCTGAAAATTATTACAAATCAATGGACACATGCTATATAAATAAAGTCCACAGATTTACTAATTACATGATGCATTACAGAAATTATTGCATCATTATGCATCAGGTTCTATTAAGGAAAAAAGTTACTCAAAGCAAGCCTTCAGCATCCATTAGAACTGCTTAACTGTTAACTGCTCTGAATGAAAAATGGCAATGAAAATGTGAGGATTTCATAAAAATACATAAATATCTACTAATACTCACATACTAGTAATGTTCTAGGCTTATTAATTACACAGGTTTATAATATCCAACAGTTTCTGAAATGGAAAGACTTGCAGGTTTCAAATGGCCACACTAAACTATAATGACTTAGTTTTTGCCAAGAGTTGAAGTTCACTTTAGTCCTATATTTTCCCTGTTGGCTCACACAGTAAAGTCTGCCTGCAATGCAAGAGACCAGGGTTCGATCCCTTGGTTGGGAAGATCTCCTGGAGAAGGAAATGGCAACCCACTCCAGCAATCTTGCCTGGAGAGTCCCACAGACAGAAGAGCCTGGTGAGCCCCAGTCCATGGGGTTGCAAAGACTTTGACACAACTGAGCAACTAAAACTTCACTTCAAAAGTTCTGAGACAGTATCTTAACTTGAATCAATGCATTAAAAAAATTTTTTTAAGTTCAGTTTGAAACAAAACTCAGAAATAATGAAGTTAGTTTTGTATATATGTTGTTTATGGACTTTCCTGGTGGCTCAGACAGTAAAGCGTTTGCCTACAATGCGGGAGACCCAGGTTCAATCCCTGGGTTGGGAAGATCTCCTGGAGAAGAAAACGGCAACCCACTCCAGTATTCTTGCCTGAAAAATCCCATGGACAGAGAAGCCTGGTAGGCTACAGTCCATGCGGTCGCAAAGAGTTGGACACGACTGAGCGACTTCACTTTCTTTTCATTGTGTTTATATAAAGATTAAAAAGTCAGAGTGTCCAAAAACCAAGAACAACTGATTCATTTGTTCATTCAACAAATATTTACTGACAGTCTAATAACATACTATTTATATATATATATCAAGTCACTAGAAAACATGGCTTGAAAACAACCTGAAAAACTATTAAAGCAAAAAGCAATGAATCAAGAAAGAAGTTTTCTTCTGGGGGAGGTGGAGGGCAGCACTGTGCAGCCTATGGGAATCTTAGTTTCTGGTCCAGGGATCAAACCCCTGCCCCTTGCACTGGGAGAGCGTTGTCTTAACCACTGGACTGCCAAGAAGTCAAGAAGTTTTACCACTATTAATTAACAGAATAAGAAAGGCACAAAGACAAGAACCTGAAAGATGAAATTCCTGATTCTGAAGAAATACTGACAGGAAATGCCATGTAGCTTTGTCAACAATAACTATAAATATCAGTTATCAGTGGGGGAGACCTCTATTCACACTCCCAAAAAACCTAAGCAAAAAATGCTGAGGCCAGAATATGGAAGACAAGTTATAACAACTGATATTTAACTTAGATTTAATTTTGGTTCCATTTTTCATGGCTTCTCAGCCTCTTTAATGTCAGGAAAAATAAACTGAAGAGACTACTGTACATATAAATATATGTTCAGATTAACAAAAGTAATGCTTTGCATTGCTTAATTTTGTTTTGTTCAAGTTCTTCTTTATGAAGATTTGGTTCAAGAAAACTTCGTACAAACATCACAACAGAACTTACTACTATTAGCTAAACATTTGCCAAAGAATTTTTTTCAAGCCTTTGATAACTACCATGCAAATATTACCAAGAGGTGCCACATCTTAACAAAATTTGAACAGGAAGTTTCATTATATATATATACATGCATTTCAAACATTTCCCCAAATACCTAACATAACCAATAATATAAAGCTAACAACTGAGGATGTATAAATCATAACTATCCAGCACAAATTATAATCTGAGCCATCATCTAGTTTTTAAACCTCTAAGTATATTTAAGTAAAATGTTTCTTTCAAATGTAATCAGTATTTTAAAACAATGGAGTTCCAGGTGGTGCAAGCGGTAAAGAATCTGCCTGCCAATGCAGGAGAGAAAAGAGATGCAGGTTCGATCCTTGGGTCAGGATAATCCCCTGGAGAAGGACATGACAACCCACTCCAGCACTCTTGCCTGGAGAATCCCATGGACAGAAGAGCCTGGCAGGCTGCAGTCCATGGGATCGCAGTGTCAGACAAGACTGAAACAACTCAGCACGCACACATATGGGAGTCTTGCATTCCTTTTTTTCATATTAGTATGACTTTTCCAATTAAAGCACATGTCAATTCAGACTACATTTCAGCCCCATGGATAGTGCTTACCAAATTGGAAAGGGCAGATTTTTGTAATAGTAAGACACAGTTCAAATCATTTCTCCAAGAATCCTCCCAATGCAGTCCTCTTGACTCCCACTGTATTCACCAGAATAATTTATAATTTAACAATAATTTGGTAAGCCATATATTCATACTTAAAAATCGTATAAGGGCTAAAGAGATCAGGCTCTCTGGGAGTCAGAAACATCAATCTGAATCTTGAATCAGCCTATTCATTTTATGGATATATTCACTTAGCCTCAGTTTCCTTAACTGCGGTAACACCATCTCTTTCACTGTGATTGAGAGGAGTAAATAAGATAATTTCAGGTAAAGTACCTGCACAGTATAACAGTCTGAAAAAAACTCAGTCTTGTCAGACTTTTTACAACCCCATGAACTGTAGCCTGCCAGGCTCTTCTATCCATGAAATTCTCTAGGCAAGAATACTGGAGTGTGTCGCCATGCCCTCCTCCAGGGGCTTTTCCCAACCCAGGGATTGAACCTGGGTCTCCAGCATTGCAGGCAAATTCTTTACTGTCTGAGCCACAAGTGCTCAATAAATTGCTGCTATTGTTAGAGCTAGATAGAACCTCAGTGAACTAAAGACCTAGTAGATTCCACCACTTGATGAACTGTCAAAAAAAAATCCAAGTGCCTCATACTGCAGATGAAAAATCTAAGGCTTCACAACTAGCCAGTACAAGATTTAGGGGTCAATCATAGAAAGTATACTGCAGTTCAACTACAAAAAAGCAAGTTTGCTACATCCTTAACATTGTGGTAGAGAACTCAGTTCCTGAATTATTATCCAGTCAAAACGTATAAGCCTCAAAGAATACACAGTAAGTAACAAACATTACTTTGTTCGTATAGTCAAAGCTATGGTTTTTCCTGTAGTCGTGTACAGATGTGAGAGCTGGGAAATAAAAAAGGCCGAGTGCAGAAGACTCTTGAGAGTCCCTTGGACAGCAAAGAGATCAAACCAGTTAATCCTAAAAGAAATCAACACTGAATATTCATGGGAAGGACTGATGCTGAAGCTAAAGCTCCAATACTCTGGCCACCTGATTCGAAGAGCCAACTCACTGTAAAAAGACCCTGATGGGAAAAGATGGAAGGCAGGAAAAAAGGATGACAGAGGACGAGATGGTTGGATGGCAGTGCAGACTCAATGGATGCGAGTTTGAGCAAACTCCTTGAAATAATGAAGGACAGGGAAGGCTGCAGTCCACGGGGTCACAAAGATTGGACACGATTAAGCAGACTGAACAACAACAACAAAAAACAACGGTGCTTCCCTAATGGCTCAGACTGTAAAAGACTCTGCAATGCAGGAGACCAGCATTCAATCCCTGGGTAGGGAAGATCCTTGGGAGAAGGGAATGGCTACCCATTACAGTATTCCTGCCTGGGAAACCCCTGGAGACAGAGAAGCCTGGTGGACTAGTTCATGGGGTCACAGAGTTGGACACGACTGAGCAACTAACACTACTACTACCACTTAGTTCAGTTCAGTCGCTCAGTCGTGTCCAACTCTTTGCGACCCCATGAATCCGAGCACGCCAGGCCTCCCTGTCCTTCACCAACTCCCAGAGTTCACCCAAACTCATGTCCATCGAGTAGGTGATGCCATCTAGGCATCTCATCCTCTGTCGTCCCCTTCTCCTCCTGCCCCCAATCCCTCCCAGCATCAGAGTCTTTTCCAATTAGTCAACTCTTCGCATGAGGTGGCCAAAGTATTAGAGTTTCAGCTTTAGCATCAGTCCTTCCAAAGAACACCCAGGACTGATCTCCTTTAGAATGGACTGGTTGGATCTCCTTGCAGTCCAAGGTTAATGGACAATAGTAATAAACAATAGTAAATTATTATTTTACTTGCACAATACCCACAAATATCTGATGATGTATAGAAAAAAATATGGAAAAATATGTTTTCTGTAAGTAAAGCCAAGGTCTTGACATTGTCTCTAGATAGGGAAGATCAAGGCTTACTTTTTTGCTTTTGTGTTTTCAGATTTTTCATTAATTACACATTGTTCTTGTAATACAAAAACAAAACTTCATGGGAAAATTAATTTTAAAAAATTAAGTGGTCTTTTCACTTAATTAAATCCTAGTTCTTTTTAAAAAACTTCATTTTAAAACATTTACAACTAAAAATAGCTTCAAAATATCTTAAACTATGTTTTAACCTAATAGTGTCCATATTATAGTACAGCAACCATCTTCTCAATTACTAATCTCCACAAAGAAATCAACAATCTTCTATACCAACTTTGAAAAGTAAGCACATTTTCAAAATACAACTCTTTTACTATAAGTCTATTGGCCATCATCGTTAGCAATAATAAATCCGGTGTATCATTTAATTACTCTCAAATTTCAATATTAAGCTAAAGCAAAAAGCAAATTTTGGAAATATCATGGTACTTTAAAATGTTTTGTAGTTGATCAATTACATAGTCAAAAGCAGAAATTACAGAGCTTTAAAAGTAATTCTATCTTCTAAAGAGATGAACTGAAAATTCCTTCAGCCATCTTAGAGACCACACCTTTCCATGGAATACCATGGAAACTTTCCTCTCCAAGTGCAAGAAATTGAGTGACTTACTTTCAACTTCTATTTAAAATTATATTCTGCCCACGGCTATGCAAGCTGCAGTGCTATTACAAAGCTTAAAATCATATACATCAGTTAAAAAGCATTTTAATGACTCCAAATGGGTACAAGGCTTTTTGAGGGGGTAACGAAAATGTTCTAAAATAAAACTGTGGTAATGGTTACACAATTCCGTAAATATACTATCAATACTATCAGAGAATGTAAATTCTATCTGAAAGCTTTAAAAAAAATAAATAATAATAAAAGCATCTTAAATGGCACAGTAGTATAAACCCTATGACGCTGCGCTCCAGATAAAAAAAGGCTATAAAAAAAAGTTTTGTATATAAAATTACAACCCCTATCAAGTGATTAATTACCATATTTCCTATTTTTTCAATCCCTATAGTTACCTAGCTTCAAACAAGAGTTAAGTTATCTCTTTGACAACCATAGATCTACTGTTTTTAAGTAAAAAGAGCTGGATGCAAAAGAAAGTATTTGTGTAAATATTTAGGGGAGGAAAAAAAACTATCCTATTTTAGATTCCATCTTCAGCTTT
This sequence comes from Bos taurus, assembly GCF_002263795.3. NCBI lineage: Eukaryota > Metazoa > Chordata > Mammalia > Artiodactyla > Bovidae > Bos > Bos taurus. The sequence continues at coordinate 86,117,457 of NC_037328.1, forward strand.
TCACTGGTTCCAACTAATTTCTGAAATGAAGTTTCAGTTCCAGTAAAAACCTTTAATCAATGTCTACAGAGCACTGCCTCAACCATGATGATACTGGCCACTAACCCCATGACTTTGAAACTCTTCAATGGTAATTCACATTCACAGTCAAGTGTGTGGTGGGAGGGCAGGGCAAAGGGGGAAAATGACAGGAAAATCAGAACCACCAGTATATTGAAAACCACCGCTGAAAGAAAAAAAATACACCAAAATGTTAACTATTATTCTAGCTTTTTCTGATAGTTTCTAAAATCCCTCACTGACCATGTATTACTTTTTAAATTTGAAAAAATTACTTCCACGTTAAACTAAAGAACCCAAACTCAAAACAGCATTCTGTATGATTCTATGTTTAGGACATTATGGAAAAGGGAAAGCTATGGGGACAGAAACCACCCTAGATTCCAGGGGTGAGGAGAGAGGATGACTACAAAGGGACAAGATAGAAATTTAGGGGATGATGGAATTATTCTATCCCTTTAACCTACTGGTAGTGATTACACACTACACAGTGTTACACGTTACACAGTGTTCTTGCCTGGAGAATCCCAGGGACGGGGAAGCCTGGTGGGCTCCTGTCTATGGGGTCGCACAGAGTCGGACACGACTGAAGTGACTTAGCAGCAGTGATTACACAGCTGGGCTTCCCTTGTGGCTCAAAGGTTAAAGCATCTGCCTCCAATGCGGGAGACCCCGGTTCAATCCCTGGGTCGGGAAGATCCCCTGGAGAAGGAAATGGTAACCCACTCCAGTATTCTTGCCTGGGGAATCCCATGGACAAAGGAGCCTGGCAGGCTACAGTCCACGGGGTCGCAAAGAGTCGGACACGACTGGGTGACTTCACTTCACTTCACACAACTGTTAGCATTTATCAAAGCTTACATATCATCAAAGAAGATGTTTTTAAAAACATGCATTTTACTATAAGCAAATTAATCTAAAAAAATTTATGAAGCTACAATTAATAAAGTGCTTATGCGGTGAGACAGTTTTTTCCAAGTGGACAGTTTCATGGGATAAAAACATTACAAACTACTGAACTACTTCAAACGTCTTACTTTACACAAAACAATATAGGACCAGGGATATTTGGTCAACAGTGCATTGCTAGATAACCTTAAATAAGCTGAAGTATGTAGAGACCTAAAATTCCTATTTAACTTCAAATGTAGGGCTCCTTCCACTTAATCATCCTTACTCTTCCAGAGTTCTGAGGACCATAGCTTCCACAAAGTACAAGTGGATTATTGCAGGACATAAAATTGAAAACATTCAACTGCTACCTCAGTAGATTCAAATGTGGCTAGGGTCCTTCCCAACCTCTGCCAAAGAAACCACCTTACTACACTTTGTTAGCAAAATAGGTGTAATGGACTCAAAAAGTCTAAGAATCAAGCAGATTTTGTAGAGTATGGATAGGTATCATCGATAAACTAGAGTTCCAAAACAAAGACCAAAGCAAAACAATAAAAATAAAAAACTAAAACTATGCAAAACCAACGTAAGATGGTAAACAATCTTTACTAAAACTTGCAAACTGTCGACATTATTGAACCTTTTAAATTTTTTTAAAATGTAAACGTTTAGCAGATGAACATAAAATATACTTGCATAAAAAGAAATGGTGTTGTATCATCTATTATCGACATGCTGAAAATAATTTGTTAAAGCAAAACAATCTTTCCTGTGTTTCGATATGCCAGGAAAAAATGCGTATCTCCACTACACAAAAATTCAACACCCAAATGGTGAGAATAATGCAAAACTGATGAACCTCATCTACCCTTGACAGTAAAGTATGATAAGCCCACCCTTTCTGCAGTGTGCCACAACTGTTATCTGCAGTCTTTCAAAGAAGGCAACCATTAGAACAGGCTAATGAAGTACCTACTCAAATTTTACTCAGGGCTTTTGTATGACAAAAAGTTGTAAACCTAGACTGATAATGGAACTACTCACCAATTAGGACTCCTTTCCACTAGTCACTGTTTTCACTTTATGTTAACCACCTAAGGAGATTTAAACTTGTAAAAAGCTTAAAGAGATCCTTTAGACGCCAACAGTGAGTGATTCTCCACTATGCTATAACCACGTGACAGCTAAACCAATTTCACACAGCTAATTAGAAAACTAGAAAAGGAAAACACTAAAAATAGGAATTACGACCACCAAGTAAGAGAAAATTCCGTGCAAGATACGAGGTACGCTGAAACTAAACTCAGAATACATTCTGCGTACTCACAATACTACTCCTGTATTAGGAGAAGGCCCTTCATAAAAATAGCCAGGACTCTCAAACATTTGAGATGCTGGCTTAGTGAGATTGACTGACAGACAACAGCTGGGAAGAATTTTGTATTGATCTTGTAACATCGCGGCATTACTTTGGGAGAAAGGGAGAATCGGGAGAAGGGACTGTTATAATGGCAAGACTAAACTTGTAAGGATTTCATTTTCAACTATGTGACCCCTACACTGGAAGCCCCTAATAAATTCCTCTACTCTCGAATTCCTCTTCCGTTTTCCAGACTCGATCCCACAATAATGCACCTCCTTTTCCCGAAGAAAAACAAAAAACGTGTGTGTGTGTGTGTGTTGGGGTGGGGGGGAGGGAGGGAGTGAATCAACACCCTCCAAAAACACTGGATAACTGAAAGACAAACTAGTTACCTCCCCACCTGTGTCTTCGTAATCCCTCTCACATTTTAAATCTTAAAGCCTAGAACTCTCGCCTTTTCTTCCGTAATAGAGGGGCTAAGGCGCCGCCCAAATTCCCAGGCAAAAAAAATGAAATATTTCTACCCGCCACATTTCAAGGTTTTCTAGTTTTCTCTTCGATCCTCGTCTTCAATCCTGCACTCGCTCTCTATTCAGACTCTTAACTTTATTAGCCCAAAACCCTAGTACAAAGGTGAATTCCTAAGATTCCGCAAGGCACCCCCCAAGGGGGTGGGGAGGGGTCGTCGCCGCGGGCCGAGGCGCTCTCGCTCGGCCCAGTCCGAGGGGCGGGGGAGTGGCTGTGACCACACAATCCCACCACCTCCTTTTCACGACTCCCCCCACCTCTCGGCGCTCGGGCCTGCTCCCAGGAAGCTCCCTGCGGCCATTCGGCTTCTCCTCACCGGCCCGCGAACGGCCACACTAGCATCCAAGAAAAAGGTTCATAAGTAGGAATACGCAAGAGATGTCCGACGTGTTGTTTCAAAACATAACGGAGCCCGGGCCCCCGAGACCGTTAAACCGCGGGTGGAGGGGGGAGAAGCGATGAACCCAGTGGCCTCACGCTTTGTCCTGGCCGCCTTTTTCGACCCCAAACCCCACTGTGTTGAACCACCAACCCTCCCCCAAACCGACCCGAGCCCCCAGAAGAGCCAACAAAGCAGCAAAAGGCTCGGTACCTTGTAGAAAGCCCCGTTGGAGCCGCGAACCTCCACCGTCAGCTCCGCCATGTTGGAACCGCAAAGGCCGCTGGGAAGAGATTCTAGAAACTTTCCAACCAGAAGGGAGGAGGGGGGAGGGGCGTGAAGGAGGCGGGGGGAGGGGCGGGGAAAACAGGGCGGGACTGGGATCCCCGCCCCACACCCCTAGGGTCTCACCGTGCCGCCCCCGGCTCTCCCAGTGGGATCCCTCCGTTCCTTACATCACTAGCCCCCAGCTCCGCCCGCCGTCGCCAACGCCCCGTTCGCCTCCCGACACAATCGCCCGACCTTTGGTGACCCGCCCTACGTCTCCGCCCCTAAGTGCCGGGTGCTTGCCCGCCCCAGCCAGTCGGGGCCTCCTGCTGCCCGGGAGTGAACTGCCCCGCACAGCTTGCCCCACGCATCTGCGTTCCGCCAGGCTGGGCGCCTTGCCCTGAAACTTCCTTGAGGTGCTGGAAGCCCTGGAGTAGCTTCCTTATCTGGTGAAAAGCGACTCTGGTGGCTTCAGTTGCACACTAGCACAAACTTTAGGGGAAAGAGGGAACCTAAAAGTGTACATACTATGTGCTGTAAATTCTGTAGCCTCGCTTTCTTAAAAAAAAAAAAAAAAAAAATTTTATATTGGTGGCTTCCTCCTGACTCCCAATTCCTCAGTTACACACCTCCTCACACAGTTCAGTCCAGCCCTCTCCCCACCTGTTAACCACTTTCAGTTTATTCAATCCGACTCTTTACGACCCCGTGGACTGCAGCACGCCAGGCTTCTCTTGTCCATCACGAATTCTGCTGTTTAAAAAGTTAAACTAAGTATTTCCAGTTCAACTTAGATGTATTCATAACCCGGGAGGTAATACCATTGTTAGAAGTAATCATGAAAACAATAGAGCTGTAGAGCACGATTTTCCCCTACTGCAGTGCGTGGGAACTTCCACACACAGGATCAAAGCAGAACCAATTCGTATGGCTTTTCTACCAGAAAATCCCATGGACAGAGAAGCCTGGTAGGCTACAGTCCATGGGGTCGCAAAGAGTCGGACACGACTGAGCGACTTCACTGTACTTTCTACCAGAACCTACAGCAATACCGTTAAGTGTTATAATGGAGATACTTTGAATATTTAACAATACTGAAACTTTTTCCGAAAGCAAGGCCTTTGGAAATAGTACTGGAAGTATTCTTTTCTGTGTGTTGTATTACCGTTTTGACAGGAAAACCCTAGAAAAGGATGCTTTGCTGGCACACTACCCTCTTAAGGAAAAGCCCACGGGCCTAGCCCTGGCCTTTGTGAGCAAGGGAGTCCTTTAAAATGCACATAAAATTCCAAATTTATGGACATTTCTAAGTGCTCCATATTGCTATGGATGGAATGTTCTTTTTAAAATGTTCATCATTGTGAGGAAAACACAAGCACACTAATACATCAATGAGTAACAGCCACCATTTATTAAGGGCTTCATGTGTGTATGACACTTTTTATAATCATTTTGCTATGATCCTTCAGAATTAAAATATCCTAGTTTCCTTCCCCCCCACAGCTTTATTGAAGTATAAATCACATACCATAAAATTCATCCATTTAAGGTGTACAATTAAATGTACAATTCAGTTTTTAGTACATTTACATAATTGTGTAATCATCAACCACAATCAATTTTAGAACATTTTCACCATCCCCCCCCAAAACCCTCGTATCTGTTGACATTCCCCATTGCACCCTGTTGTAGCCACGTGTTCGGATAAACAAACTCACTTGGACAATGCAGATAGTGGAGTGCGGTTTATTACACCTGCAGGCCCAAGCCAGAGTCTCCTCTAAGCCAAGGACCCCGACCAGTCTTTGTGAAAGCCTTATATACCCTAAATGTATGAGGTTCCCTGAAACTAGTCTGAACAAAGGAAAAAGAAAGATACAATCAAAGTTAACCCATGATTCATATGCCTTAAGCCTAGGTAGTTAGTTAAGAGTGGACAATTATCAGTAGGCTTGTGGTCATACCCCAGTGAGCATAATAGAATGTATGATTCTATTTGGTTACACATATAATTAGGGTATTCTTTTAGGCATGGAGAGCCCTGGGGCTCTTCCCTGTGGGGGCCTGGTTTTCCAGTTGGTATGTCATTTCCATAGGTACTGGACATATAGCTCAAAGTCCACAGTCTGGCCCAAGATGGAGTCCTGCTTTCAGACAGAGCCTGTTCTGTTTCTTCCTTCAACCCCAATCCCCAAAACCCTAAGCAACCACTAATCTACTTTCTTCCTTTTTTCTTCCTTCTTCTTTCCTTGGCCTTCACATTTGTTCCTGAATGTCAGTCACTTTGGGTAGGGCTATAAAAGTTCCATCTGGACTAAAGTCAAGTTATTTTAATTTTGAAGAATAAAGATTGTTCCTCTTCAGGCCTTGGATGCTAAAAACATTTTGAGTTTGGACACCCCCAACCCATCTCCACTAACTCCTGCTATTAATAGATAGAACTATGACTTTCATTAAACAACAGAGATTTATAGCAACCAGTCATATATCTAAGATCACATAAGATCTGAATTAGCAGAACTGGAATTTAAGTCACACCTCTTTCCATTTCCAAAACTCATATCATAACTCTTGTTTGTTGTCGGCATGTTATGTTCATAGTGGAATAGTACACAAGCTTTAAAATTTTGATATAGATCTATATTCATCATTTTGAAAAGACAATCATTATTAAAAGGAAAAGAATTACATCTAAATAAAACCGGGAAATAAGTAAAATTTTTAAAAATTTTTTACAAAGGAAAAGTCATAAAACAGCAAGCATGCTGCTGCTGCTGAGTCACATCAGTCGTGTCCGACTCTGTGTGACCCCATAGATGGCAGCCCACCAGGGTCCACCGCCCCTGGGATTCTCCAGGCAAGAACACCGGAGTAGGTTGCCATTTCCCTCTCCAATGCATGAAAGTGAAAAGTGAAAGTGAAGTCACTCAGTCATGCCCAACTCAGCGACCCCATGGACTGAAGCCCACCGGGCTCCTCCATCAACGGGACTTTCCAGGCAAGAGTACTGGAGTGGGTTGCCATTGCGTTCTCTGAAAACAGCAAGCATGCTGCTGCTGCTAAGTCGATTCAGTCATGTCTGACTCTGTATGACCCCATAGAGGGCAGCCCACCAAGCTCCCCCGTCCCTGGGATTCTCCAGGCAAGAACACTGGAGTGGGTTGCCATTTCCTTCTCCAATGCATGAAAGTGAAAAGTGAAAGTGAAGTCACTCAGTCGTGTCTGACTCCTAGCAACCCCATGGACTACAGCCTACCGGGCTCCTCTGTCCATGGGACTTCCCAGGCAAGAGTACTGGAGTGGGGTGCCATTGCCTTCTCCTAATGAATGTGCTCATGTGTGTATGTGTATATATATGGTGATGGTGCTGGAGAAGACCCTTGAAAATCCCTTGGACTGCAAGGAGATCAAACCAGGCAATCCTAAAGGAAATCAACTCTTAATATTCTTTGGAAGGACTGAAGGTGAAGTTCCACTATATGGCCACCTGATGCAAAGAGCTAACTCATTGGGAAAGGACCCCAATGCTGGAAAAGATTGAGGGCAGGAGGAAAAGGGAGAGATACAGGATGATATAGTTGGATGGCATCATTGGCTCAATAGACGTGAATTTGAGCAAACTCCAAGAGCTAGTGCAGGACAGGGAAGCCTGGCGTGCTGCAGTCCATGAGGTTGCAAAAAGTCAGACACAACTTAGCGACTGAACAACAACAAATGCACTGTTGTGTTGTTTAGTCCATAGTGAAGTGAAGTCGCTCAGTCGTGTCCGACTCTTCGCGATCCCCTGGACTGCAGCCTACCAGGCTCCTCCGTCCATGGGATTTTCAAGGCAAGAGTACTGGAGTGGGGTGCCATTGCCTTCTCTGTCATTACTCCCAGACATAACCAATTAGATCATATCTTCTTCTTTTCAATAAGCAGTCAGCACTCCTCAAATAAGGCAGAACATTGATTTCCAGGTACTTATCTCTGTATGCTATTTATCCAAATAGATTTACATTGGAACTGAGCACTTTAGAAATGTATTAATAGCAAAAATATATTAAACACTCATAATTGGACCATGTATGCCTTTCCTTGTCTTCCATATAGATATACTTACTCATTCATTAATTCACTTATAGTAATACCATCCAGACATATGAATATTAATAGCCTGAGAACAAAATCCTGAGCATTAACTTCTGTTGTATAGGCATTAACTAGGTCTCTGACCTCAGAGGTACAGGATTTAACCAAATCATTTATTCACACACATCTCAGATATGCATTGGTTCAAACTTTGCATCTTTCCATTCATGCGTACCTTTGTTTACTGATCCCCTAATTAAGTCACTAATAATAATAAAGTCAATGTGTAAAATTTAAAAAAACCCTGAAAACAATATCCTAGAATATTACTAAGGTCTATCTATAGGCTTATTTTTCATAAAACTAAGATGTTACGTCTTTTTTGCAGCAGATCACAACATTATACACAAAGATTATCAGCTTACTTGCTTCATGTCAATCCCATATTTATACTTTATCTACTATGCCTGTCCTTCCTTCACTTAATTTTTCCATGTTTTAAAGATGGTACATATGGTAGCCAGCCTCCAAGATGGCACCCAAGGATTCCTGGTTCCTAGTACTTGTAGCCTTGCAGTCTCCTCCCATATTAAGTCACGCCTGGCCTCTGTACCCAATAAAATAGTTGACAGGCTGACAGTGTATGACCTCTGACTCTTAATTATACGTACATTGAGCTTTCTGCCTCCCTTTCTCTTGTATTGATTGCTCTTGGGGAACTCAGCTGTCATGCTGTAAGGACACTCACAGCATGACAGTAGGGACTCACAGTCCTGAGGAGAGGTCCATGTATAAAGAAACCGTGGTCTCCCTGCCAACGACCAGCATGAACTTTCTAGTCCTCTGAGTAACTCATGGAGGCAGATTCTCTAGCCCAAGCGTTCACATATCTGCAATCCTACCTGACATCTTGACTGCAACCTCACAAAAGACCCTAAACCAAAACTGCCCATTAATTCTCTCTAGATTCCTGCCCCATAGAAAATGTGATGCATAACAAACATTTACTGCTGTTTTCAGTTGCTCAGTTGTAGGGTAATTTGTTACACAATAAAAAAACTGATACAATACAATGATCAACCACCAAGTGTCATATCTCACAATGAGGACATTGATACTATATTCTCTCATCCTATTTACTCCCCTTTCAAGGAGTTATGACCTAGCTCTTTATCACTAATGAAAGGTTTAAATTAACCATGGTAAAAATAAAATATAATGTTAAAAACACTGAAGATGAATAAAAGTTCTCCATCATTTTTAATGGACCTCAGGTTACTCATAAAACTTGGTTAATTACCACTTTTGGCCCTGCATGGCATCCTTTGGTCTTCCCCAGTGGCTCTGTTTAGTCCATAAGTCGTGTTCAACTCTTTTGCAACCCCATGTACTGTACCCCAGGAGGCTCCTCTGTCCAAAATCATGTCTCCTGCATTGGCAGATGGGTTCTTTACCACTATATATATATATATATATATATATATGTATATATATGTATATATATGTGTGTATATTTATATAGGAGACTTGGGTTCGATCCCTGGGTTGGAAAGATCCCCTGGAGGAGAACATGGCAACCCACTCCAGTATTCTTGCCTGGAGACTCCCCATGGACAGAGGAGCCTGGCAGGCTCAGGTCCATGGTGTTACAGAGTCAGACACAACTGAGTGGCAAAGCATAGCACAGAACATATACAAACATGTATCAGTTCAGTTCAGTCGCTCAGTTGTGTCCAACTTTTTGCAACCCCATCAATCACAGCACACCAGGCCTCCCTGCCCATCACCAACTACTGGAGTCCACCCAAACCCATGTCCATTGAGCCCGTGATGCCATCCAACCATCTCACGCTCTGTCATCCCCTTCTCCTCCTGCCCTCATTCTGTCCCAGGATCAGGGTCTTTTCAAATGAGTCAGCTCTTCACATCAGGTGGCCAAAGGATTGGAGTTTCAGCTTCAGCATCAGTCCTTCCAATGAATATTCAGGACTGATTTACTTTAGGATGGACTGGTTGGATCTCCTTGCAGTCCAAGGGACTCTCAAGAGTCTTCTCCAACACCACAGTTCAAAAGCATCAATTCTTGGGCGCTCAGCTTTCTTTATAGTCCAACTCTCTCATCCATACACGACCACAGGAAAAACCATAGCCTTGACTAGATGGACCTTTGTTGACAAAGTAATGTCTCTGCTTTTCAATATGCTGTCTAGGTTGGTCATAACTTTCCTTCCAAGGAGTAAGCGTCTTTTAATTTCATGGCTTCAGTCACCATCTACAGTGATTTTGGAGCCCAGAAAAATAAAGTCTGACACTGTTTCCACTGTTTCCCCATCTATTTGCCATGAAGTGATGGGACCAGATGCCATGATCTAAGTTTTCTGAATGTTGAGCTTTAAGCCAACTTTGTCACTCTCCACTTTCACTTTCATCAAGAGGCTTTTTAGTTCCCCTTCACTTTCTGCCATAAGGGTGGTGTCATCTGCATATCTGAGGTTATTGATATTTCTCCTGGCAATCTTGATTCCAGCTTGTGCTTCATCCAGCCCAGTGTTTCTCATGATGTACTCTGCATATAAGTTAAATAAGCAGGGTGACAATATACAGGCTTGACGTACTCCTTTTCCTATTTGGAACCAGTCTGTTGTTCCATGTCCAGTTCTAACTGTTGCTTCCTGACCTGCATATAGGTTTCTCAAGAGGCACGTCAGGTGGTCTGGAATTCCTCTCTCTTTCAGAATTTTCCACAGTTTATTGTGATCCACACAGTCAAAGGCTTTGGCATAGTCAATAAAGCAGAAATAGATGTTTTTCTGGAACTCTCTTGCTTTTTCCATGATCCAGTGGATGTTGGCAATCTGATCTCTGGTTCCTCTGCCTTTTCTAAAACCAGCTTGAACATCAGGAAGTTCACGATTCATGTATTGCTGAAGCCTGGCTTGTAGAATTTTGAGCATTACTTTACTAGCCTCTGAGATGAGTGCAATTGTGGGGTAGTTTGAGCATTCTTTGGCATTGCCTTTCTTTGGAATTAAAGAGTAGTAATTAAAACAACTTTATCCATAAAATTGATTAATATGTGCCCGTTAAAAGGAATGGGATAGAGTTACAGTTCCCAAATTGTGCCAACAACAGACACCAGGACATGACAGTGAATTCACAGAAGTGCCTGAATATACGTTACATTTTTGGATAAGCATAGTAATGTTTAACACCTGTTGGACTTTGTGCACACTGCTATCCCAAGGTAGTTTAATTTCAATATTAAGTTATGCTACATTCCATTTGGTGATTCTATATCTTTCAAACATGAGTTTTTAGCAATTCCTGTAACAATAAAGCAAAAATAAATATAGAACAGGAAATGAGGGTGGTGATGTCCACTGTGATTCCAGGAGAGGTGTGTAGTGACCACTGTGGATGCATATCCCATTAGCAAGAAATTGGATTATTCAAGAGTGAGGTTAAAGTATTTTTTCTATTAGTTTACACTTTATTTTCCACCTATGTATTGAATTGTTATGACGTAAATGCTTCCTAAGTTTTGACATCTTACTACTTAATAACAGAATCATTAGGTATTTATTTAGGCAGTGTAGTGAGCACTGAGTTACTGAGAATGCTATGAACCAAGAATGCTTGGAAAGTTTTGAGGAAAAGAGTACGTCTATATTTGCAAAGATGAAAAGCTCTTTTACATATATTGTTAAGAGAAATAAGCTGCAGAATAGTGTGTTTGTGGGAGAGGGGAGAATTGGTTTCTTATGTTTTACTTTTATGTGCATATACTACCTTTTGTAATTTTTTTAAATTGTTATTTTTAAAATAAAGTAACATCCTCCCCCACAAAAAAATGATCAAAATATCAATCACCAAGATCCTTACTTGGGTATGGTAAGGTATTTCAAATTTGTATTATTTTTCTCTTGCTTCATAAAAAACAAATTACCACAGATTTAGAGTTTTAAAGCAGCATTTTTTCTCCCGTCAGATTATGTATTCTACCACACCTTCCCTCCTGTGCGTAGATCTTCTCCATCACTGAAGCCTTAAAAGACTGAGGGTTCCCCAAAAGGAAGGAATTTGTATCCAGACTGCCCTCTGACTCAAGACTACCACATCAACTACTGTCAAGACTTCCAGCTTGAGGGGTGGGAAAATGTCTTTGGTTATTCAAAAGAAGACTTAACACCAGAGTATATGCTAATGAATTTGGCAATAAGGACCTCATTATCTGAACCACAGTCAGCTCCTGGTCTTGTTTTTGCTGACTGTATAGAGCTTCTCCATCTTTGGCTGCAAAGAATATAATCAGTCTGGTTTCGGTGTTGACCATCTGGTGATGTCCATGTGCAGAGTCTTCTCTTGTGTTGTTGGAAGAGGGTGTTTGCTATGACCACTGTGTTCTCTTGGCAAAACCCTATTAGCCTTTGCCCTGCTTCATTCCATATTCCAAGGCCAAATTTGCCTGTTACTCCAGGTGTTTCTTGATTTCCTACTTTTGCATTCCAGTCCCCTATAATGAAAAGGACATCTTTTTTGGGTGTTAGTTCTAAAAGGTCTTGTAGGTCTTTATAGAACCGTTCAACTTCAGTTTCTTCAGCGTTACGGGTTGGGGCATAGACTTGGATTACCGTGATATTGAATGGTTTGCCTTGGAAACGAACAGAGATCATTCTGTCCTTTTTGAGATTGCATCCAAGTACTGCATTTTGGACTCTTTTGTTGACCATGATGGCTACCTCATTTCTTCTAAGGGATTCCTGCCCGCAGTAGTAGATATAATGGTCATCGGAGTTAAATTCACCCATTCCAGTCCATTTAGTTCGCTGATTCCTAGAATGTCGACGTTCACTCTTGCCATCTCCTGTTTGACCACTTCCAATTTGCCCTAATTCATGGACCTGACTTTCCAGGTTCCTATGCAATATTGCTTCTTACAGCATCGGATCTTGCTTCTGTCTCCAGTCACATCCACAACTGGGTATTGTTTTTGCTTTGGCTCCATCCCTTCATTCTTTCTGGAGTTATTTCTCCACTGATCTCCAGTAGCATATTGGGCACCTACTGACCTGGGGAGTTCCTCTTTCAGTATCCTATCATTTTGCCTTTTCATACTGTTCATGGGGTTCTCAAGGCAAGAATACTTAAGTGGTTTGCCATTCCCTTCTCCAGTGGACCACATTCTGTCAGATTCTCCACCATGACCCGCCCGTCTTGGGTGGCCCCCGGGCATGGCTTAGTTTCATTGAGTTAGACGAGGCTGTGGTCCTAGTGTGGTTAGATTGACTAGTTTTCTGTGATTATGGTTTCAGTGTGTCTGCCCTCTGATGCCCTCTTGCAACACCTACTGTCTTACTTGGGTTTCTCTTAACTTGGACGTGGGGTATCTCTTCACGGCTGCTCCAGCAAAGTGCAGCCACTGCTCACCTTGGATGAGGGGTATCTCCTCACTGCTGCCCCTCCTGACCTTGAACGTGGAATTCAAGGTCAGGAGAGGCGGTGGTGAGATTTAGTTCAGGGGGGCGGTGATGAGGAGACTTAATTTCAATTTAATTCAGACTTAAATTTGAAAAAAAGTAGGGAAAACCACTAGACCTTTCAAGTATGACCTAAATTAAATCCCTTATGATTATACAGTGGAAGTGAGAAATAGATTGAAGGGACTAGATCTGATAGAGTGCCTGATGAACTATGGAATGAGGTTCGTGACATTGTACAGGAGACAGGGGTAAAGACCATCCCCATGGAAAAAAAATTCAAAAAAGCAAAATGGCTGTCTGGGGAGGCCTTACAAATGAAAAGAAGAGAAGTGAAAAGCAAAGGAGAAAAGGAAAGATATAAGCATCTGAATGCAGAGTTCCAAAGAATAGCAAGAAGAGATAAGAAAGCCTTCCTCAGCGATCAATGCAAAGAAATAGAGGAAAACAACAGAATGGGAAAACTAGAGATCTCTTCAAGAAAATTAGAGATACCAAGGGAACATTTCATGCAAAGATGGGCTCAAAAAAGGGCAGAAATGGTGTGGACCTAACAGAAGCAGAAGATATTAAGAAGAAGTGGCAAGAATACACAGAAGAACTGTCCAAAAAAGATCTTCATGACAAAGATAGTCACAATGGTGTGATCTCTCACCTAGAGCCAGACATCCTGGAATGTGAAGTCAAGTGGGCCTTAGAAAGCATCACTACAAACAAAGCTAGTGGATGATGGAATTCCAGGTGAGCTATTTCAAATCCTGAAAGATGATGCTGTGAAAGGGCTGCATTCAATATGCCAGCAAATTTGGAAAACACAGCAGTGGCCACAGGACTGTGGTCAGTTTTCATTTAAATCCCAAAGAAAAACAATGGCAAAGAATGCTCAAACTACCCCACAATTGCACTCATCTCACATGCTAGTAAATAAATGCTCAAAATTCTCCAAGCCAGGCTTCAGCAATATGTGAACTGTGAACTTCCAGATGGTCAAGCTGGTTTTAGAAAAGGCAGAGGAACCAGAGATCAAATTGCCAACATCCACTGGATCATGGAAAAAGCAAGAGAGTTCCAGAAAAACATCTACTTCTGCTTTATTGACTATGCCAAAGCCTTTGACTGTGTGGATCACAATAAACTGTGGAAAATTCTGAAAGAGATGGAAATACCAGACCACCTGACGTGCCTCTTGAGAAACCTATATGCAGGTCAGGAAGCAACAGTTAGAACTGGACATGGAACAACAGACTGGTTCCAAATAGGAAAAGGAGTACGTCAAGCCTGTATATTGTCACCCTGCTTATTTAACTTCTATGCAGAGTACATCATGAGAAACACTGGGCTGGATGAAGCACAAGCTGGAATCAAGATTGCCAGGAGAAATATCAATAACCTCAGATATGCAGATGACACCACCCTTATGGCAGAAAGTGAAGGGGAACTAAAAAGCCTCTTGATGAAAGTGAAAGAGGAGAGTGACAAAGTTGGCTTAAAGCTCAACATTCAGAAAACTTAGATCATGGCATCTGGTCCCATCACTTCATGGCAAATAGATGGGGAAACAGTGGAAACAGTGTCAGGCTTTATTTTTCCGGGCTCCAAAATCACTGCAGATGGTGACTGAAGCCATGAAATTAAAAGACGCTTACTCCTCGCAAGGAAAGTTATGACCAATATCAGTTCAGTTCAGTTGCTCAGTTGTGTCTGACTCCTGCGACCCCATGAATCGCAGCACGCCATGCCTCTCTGTCCATCACCAACACCAACCTAGATAGCATATTGAAAAGCAGAGACATTACTTTGCCAACAAAGGTCCGTCTAGTCAAGGCTATGGTTTTTCCAGTGGTCGTGTATGGATGTGAGAGTTGGACTGTGAAGAAAGCTGAGCGCTGAAGAATTGATGCTTTTGAACTGTGGTGTTGGAGAAGACTCTTGAGAGTCCCTTGGACTGCAAGGAGATCCAACCAGTCCATTCTGAAGGAGATCAGCCCTGGGATTTCTTTGGAAGAAATGATGCTAAAGCTGAAACTCCAGTACTTTGGCCACCTCATGCGATGAGTTGACTCATTGGAAAAGATTTTGATACTGGGAGGGATTGGGGGCAGGAGGAAGAGGGGACGACAGAGGATGAGATGGCTGGATGGCATCACCGACTCAATGGATGTGAGTTTGAGTGAACTCCAGGAGTTGGTGATGGACAGGGAGGCCTGGCGTGCTGCGATTCTTGGGGTCGAAAAGAGTCCGACGGGACTGAGGGACTGAAGTGAACTGAACTAATATGCTAATGAGGTGATTTTTACCTGGTGCTCCTAGATAGCCTCAGGATAGGGCTGGTTTCCAGAAAGACCAAGGAACAATAACAGAAGGTTAGGGTTTTCAGCCCCAGCTCAAACTCTGGGAAGGAGAAAGGACAGAGAGGGAGGCTGGAAATTAAAGCTGTTTAAAAACTCTTGAACAAGGGCATTTGATGATTATCCTGGTTGGTGAACACATCCCACCTGCTGGAAGAGTGGAGCATCTTAGTTCCCTAAGAACTTTTTACCTCTTCATGTGGCTATTCATCTGTAATATACTTCATAAGAAACTGGTTGTAGTTCAGTCACTCAGTCATGTCTGACTCTTTGTAACATCATGGAATGCAGCACGCCAGGCTTCCCTCCCTGTCCTTCACCATCTCCCGGTGAGTTTGTGATGCCATCCAACCATCTCGTCCTTTGTCATCCCCTTTTCCTCCTGCCTTCAGTCTTACCCAGAATCGGGGTCTTTTCTGATGAGTCAGCTTTTTGCATCAGGTGGCCAAAGTATCGGGGCTTTGGCTTTAGCATCAGTCCTTCCAATGAATATTAAGGATTGAGTTCCTTTAGGATTGACTGGTTTGATCTCCTTGCAGTCCAAGGGACTCTCAAGAGTCTTCTCCAACACCACAGTTCAAAAGCATCCATTCTTCAGTGCTCAGCCTTCTTTATGGTCCAACTCTCACATCCATACATGACCACTGGAAAAACCATAGCCTTGACTAGACGGACCTTTGTTGACAAAGTAATGTCTCTGCTTTCTAATATACTGTCTAGATTGGTCATAGCTTTTCTTCCAAGGAGCAAGTGTCTTTTAATTTCATGGCTGCAGTCACCATCTGCAGTGATTTTGGAACCCAAGAAAATAAAGTCTCTCACTGTTTCCATTGTTTCCCCAGCTATTTGCCATGAAGTGATGGGACCAGATGCCATGATCTTTGTTTTTGAAGGTTGAGTTTTAAGCCAGCCTTTTCACTCTTTTCTTTGACCTTCATCAAGAGACTCTTTAGTTCCTCTTCACTTTCTGCCATTAGGGTGGTGTCATCTGCATATCTGAGGTTATTAATATTTCTCCAGACAATCTTGATTTCAGTTTGTGCTTCATACAGTCTGGCATCTCACATGATTTACTCTGCACATAAGTTAAATAAGCAGGGTGACAATATACAGCCTTGATGTACACCTTTCCCAATTTTGAACCAGTTCATTGTTCCATGTCTGGTTCTAACTGTTGCTTCTTGACCTGAATACAGGTTTCGCAAATTGGTAAACATAAGTAAATGTTTCTGTGAGCTGCTCTAGTGAATTAATAAAACTTGAGGAAGAGGCTGTTGGAATCTCCAATTTACAGGCTGATCTGAAGCACAGCTGACAACCTAGACTTGGAGACTGGCATCTGAAGTGAGGGCAGACTTGTGGAACTGAGTCTTTAACCTATGGGATCTGATGCTATCTCCAGGTAGTGTCAGAATTGAGTTAAATTTGCAGGACATGCAGTCTCTACTCACTTAGAATTGGAGAATTGTTGGTGTTGGAAAAAACATCTGAGAGAGTAACCTGTTTTACTAAAAAAATCTATCAGCATTTAAATGTCAATCATACTTTAAATGAATAAATCAGGTCCATTGGGTTGCAAAAGTGAAAGTGAAGTTGCTCACTCATGTCCAGCTCTTTTCTACCCCATGGACTATAGCCTACCAGGCTCCTCCATCCTTGGGACTTTCCAGGCAGGAATACTGGAGTGGGTTGCCGTTTCCTTCTCCAGGAGATATTCCCAACCCAGGGATTGAACCTGGGTCTCCTGCATTGTAGGCAGACGCTTTACCATCTGAGCCACCAGGGAAGTCCCTGGGGTTGCAAAGACTTGGACAAAATTTAGAGACTGAACAATAGCAATGCATCTTTAAAATACTTTCATAGTCACATCTATACTTGTGTTTGATTAAACAACTGGGCACAATAGCTTAGCCAACTTGACAGATAAAATTAACCATTATAGTCTCTGACCTTTAGACTCCCTTTTAAAGGGCTCACCTGATTAGGTTAGGCCCACCCAGGATAATCTTTTTTTTATTAATTTTGACGTCAATTTCTTCAAAACCTTAACTGCATCTTCAAAACTTTACCTTTGCCATATTCTATTGGTTAGCAGTAAGTTATTGGTTCAACCCACACAAAAACATGGAGAACCAGGGAACAAGAATTATGAAGGCCATCTTAGAATTCTGCCTGTGTGCCTGTGTGTGTGTGTGTGTGTGTGTGTGTGTGTGTATGCTCAGTCGTGTCTGACTCTTTTTTGACCCTATGGACTGTGGCCTGCCAGGCTCCTCTATCCTTGGGATTTCCCAGGCAAGAATACTGAAGTGGGTTGTCATTTCCTTCTCCAGGGGATCTTCCCAATCCAGAGATTGAACCCATGTCTGTTGCATCTCCTGCATTGGCAGGCAGATTCTTTACTGCTAGCACCACCTGGGAAGCTCCTAATTTTGCCTGCTGCTGCTGCAGCATTAAATGGATGAAACATCTCAAGAGAAGGAATAAAGAAACACAAGCAAAGCACATGGATGGAACTTTAAAGTATGAAGAAGAGAAGCCAGTGAAAGGGACAAAAGAATAGTAAACAAGGACTGGAAAAGAATTTTAGTGACTCAGAGTTATAGAGATCAAAGAAGGAAGAAAAGCAAGAAAGTGGGGATCTCAGTTTTGTGATACACAAGAAAAAGGACCAATGACCATAGAAAGATAATATGCACATATATAATTTAAAATCTTCTAGTAGCCACATTTTTAAAAAGTAAAAAGAAATAAATGAAATTATTTTAAGAATATATTATTTATCCCAATTTCAAAAGTAAATTAAAAAATGTCAATACATGGTATAAAAATTATTGAGAATTTAACATTCTTCTTATCTTTTGCCATCTTTTAAATTTATTGTGTATTTTACACTTGCAACACATCTCAATTTGGTTGCTATATTTCAAGTGCTTAATAGCCATACATGAATACTGGCTTCCTTACTGGACAACTCAGGGTCAGAGAATGTAAATATGCCCCAGGCTACACAGTAAAGACAGGAATAGGTTATGGAAGCCAGTAACCAAAGTGCAAGTGGAAATAAGATAACCTAAATGGATTATCTGAACCTCAGATAAAACGTGGGATGAGAGTGGCAGTTAAAGGTCCTCGAAATGACATTGGGGAGTAAGGAGCATATCTCTGTCATGTCTAATACACTAGGAGGAAAATAAGAAATGAGGATGAGGCCACTGTGAAAGGGTCAGGGGAAGGTAGTCCTATTGGAAGAGTTATATTTGAGTCATGTTGAAGGAAATATTTGATTATGAGGAGCAGTGTTGCTGCTAAGTCACTCAGTCGTGTCCGACTCTGTGCGACCCCATAGATGGCAGCCCAGCAGGTTCCTCCGTCCCTGGGACTCTCCAGGCAAGAATACTGGAGTGGGTTGCCATTTCCTTCTCCAATGAGGAACAGTAGTATGGAAATAAAGATCAACCAAATTAAAACTAGCAAAGGCTATTTATGCAGAACTTGCTATAAAGAGGAGTTAGCCACTATCACTTGCATTTTGGCAGAAACTCAAAGCAGGCAAAGGAGTGGGGAAAACTTTGTAGTGGAAAAAAGGAAAGGTTTCAGGTATTCCTTGAATGGAGGCTGTTAGTGTGGAGAAGTTGCAGACTGGCTAACTAGAAATGGGACATCCTATGCAATTAGTTGCTGCTGCTGCTGCTAAGTCGCTTCAGTCATGTCCGACTCTGTGTGACCCCAGAGACAGCAGCCCACCAGGCTTCCCCGTCTCTGGGATTCTCCAGGCAAGAACACTGGAGTGGGTTGCCATTTCCTTCTCCAATGCATGAAAGTGAAAAGTGAAAGGGAAGTTGCTCAGTCGTTCCCGACTCTTAGTGACCCCATGGACTGCAGCCTACCAGGCTGCTCTGTCCATGGATTTTCCAGGCAAGAGTACTGGAGTGGGGTGCTATTGCCTTCTCCGAATTCTGCCTACTACAAAGTAAAGAGAGCAGAACCTAGTGGTGACTCTCAGAATCTGTGAAGCAGTTTTTACAAGCCAACCTCTCTCCAGACTATTTCTCTCATTTATTCATTCATTCGTTTATCCATTCATTCATGTGCAAGAAAACCAAGCACATAGTAAACAGTATTGACTGCTGTCATTTTTATTTTTTATGGTTTAAACAATTATTGATAGTATATGCCCAGTGCTAGGTCTAATATATACCACGTACTCAACAAATGATTGTGATGGTGTCAGATAATCAACAAACCATTGCAAGTTTAGAAGTAGGGACATCACCTGATCACCTTTGGGTTTTAGAAAGAGAATTTTTATCAGTAAAGAGGAAGATTTAAAAATCATAGTACAGAAGGCAGAAACCAGTTAAGTCTATTGCAAGCATAGAGGAGAGATAAGTAGAGCCTGAACTAAGTCAATGAAAGTGGAGAAAAAGAGATAGAACTGAGATATTTAAAATGTTGAAGAAATGGAAACTAGTGGCTAGACCTGATGAGCAATGAGCAGAAACTCAGGATAAACTTACTTAGATAATTGGATACATAATTATGCCATTAATTTAAAACATAAGGGAAGATCCCTGAGGGAGATAAGAAGTTCTGTTGGAGAAATAATTGCTTTGGAGGGGTCTTCAAATATTCAGTGAAGATTTTAGTAGAAGTCTACAGTAGAAATTAAGTTTCAGGAGACTCCAGTGAATATTTAGCATTTAAGGAAAGCTGATGAGATTTCCTAGGTAAGGTTTTTAAGACAAATTTTAATAAGAATAAATGTAATTTATCAATGGGACTATTTGGGAAAAGAGGCTATAGACCACAGGAGAATATATTATCCTATTAATATAGACTAAACAATGCAATGCAGGAGACACAGGAGACGAGGGTTCAACCCCTGGGTCAGGAAGATCCCCTGGAGAAGGAAAATGGCAACCCTTTCTGGTATTCTTGCCAAAAATATCCCATGGACAGAGGACTCTGGTGGGTTACAGTCCATGGGGTCACAAAGAATCAGACACAACTGAGCGACTAAGCAGCAGCAAGTATTTAATAATAATATCAATACAATAGGAAATGAAGTGTCTGACTAATATAAACTAGACATATATTCCCCTACAGCAATGATTTATTTCTGCTTCTGCACATTAGCAGGCTTAGTATTCAAAATATTATGGGTGGGCTCTAAATATGAATGAATGCATTCGATAGGACAGGGCTTCCCCGGTGGCTGAAGCAGTAAAGAATCCACCTGCAATGCAGGATACACAGGTTTGATCCCTGAATCTGGGAAGATCCCTTGGAGAAGGAAATGGCAACCCACTCCGGTATTCTTAATCGGGAAATCCCGTGGACACCAGAGCCTGGTGGGCTACAGTCCATAAGGTTGCAGAGTGGGACAAGACTGAGCAAGCGCACACATAGGCCATGCAACAGAAATAATAACAATAAATACCTAATCTATGTAACAACATGGAAAATGCTTAACAAGATATGAATAAAAACTAAAGTAGGATGTAAAAGTCAATCTGCACAGTGATTACAACTATGTAAAACATGCACAAATAGATACGAATAAAATGAGCTTAAACAAATGAAAAAAGTTTGTTAGGGTGATTGGAATGTTGCTTTTTTCTCTGCATTTAATTGCAGTTAGATTCATTCCCTGGTGGCTCACATGGTAAAGAATTCACCTGCAGTGTGGGAGACCTGGGTTCGATTCCTGGGTTGCGAAGATCCTCTGGAGAAGGGAACTGGCTACCCACTCCAGTATTCTGGCCTGGAGGATTCCATGGACAGAGGAGCCTGGCAGGCTACAGTTCATGGGGTTGCAAGGAGTCGGACACAACGAGTGACTTTAACTTTCACTTTACATTCTATAAGTAAACTGTGAAAGCATATCGGACCAGAAGGCAAGAGAACTCTCCATGCAGGCCCAATTTTATTGTGATGTCAATTCACCTCTCTGAGGGAGTACTGCTGTGCTGAAACCCAAAAAAGTTGATTCCAGATTTAATCAGGTAGAAAGAAGACAGTAGTAAAGGGGACAATATACTAGTCAGAGAAAAAAAGATTGTGTGAAGGCCCCAAGGGCAGAATGACTGGAGCACAGAGTACAGGGAAGATGTGGCAAGACATGAACTTTGCTAGAGATCCCAAGCAAACAACCAAGGGCTTTAAATTTTATATGAAGGACAATGGGAACCTATTAAAGGTAGAATAAACAAAGATGTGGCTCGCACAAGACTAGAAGCTCAGAAACTAGCACACAGTTTCATCAAAATGTATTACTATATGATGTTCCACATTCATTTTATATTTTTCTATAGCCCTGTCTAAGAATAACAATATTTTTCAAAAATGTTTTTTGATTCATTGTTTGTCCCCAGATTTAGCCAATGACAACCTCTTCAAGTGGGCTTGTGAGTTCTTTTAGTATGGCTCATCAATGTTTGAGCAAAATGTACTTTCTTGCACAGTTGTTCTAGCTTCACTTTATGCTTTCCAGTGGTGGTAGAATCAGCTATTTCTCCAAGGAACCCTGGCTCCTTTTATTAGGGAATTGCACTTAAAAATTGAGGTCTGGGTGGTAAAAATATATCTTATCATTTTATTTATTTCAGTTCAGTTCAGCTGCTCAGTCGTATCCAACTCTTTCTGATCCCATGGGCTGCAGCACGCCAGGCTTCCCTGTCCATTGCCAACTCCCAGAGCTTGCTCAAACTCATGTCCATTGTGTAGGTGATGCCATCCAACCATCTCATCCTCTGTCGTCCACTTATCCTCCTGCCTTCAGTCTTTCCCAGAGTCAGGGTCTTTTTCAACGAGTCAGTTCTTTGCATCAGGTGGCCAAAGTATTGGAGTTTCATCTTCAACATCAGTCCTTCCAGAGAATATTTAGGATTATTTCCTTTAGGATTGACTGGTTTGATCTCCTTGCAGTCCAAGGGACTCTCAAGAGTCTTCTCCAACACCAGAGTTCAAAAACATCAATTCTTTGGCACATAGCTTTCTTTCTTTCTTATTTAAAAAAAAAAAAAAGTATATTTGGAGGCATTGCATGGGCTGTGGGATCTTATTTCCACAACCAGTGGTTGAACTCGTACCTCTTGCAGTGAAAGCACAGAGTCTTTAACACTAGGCTGCCACAGAATTTCCAAATTCTTTTAAAATACAAAATTTCATCAAAGATAGTTTTAGAGACTAAATTTGTTTTTAATACTGCAGAATTTTATTCTTAGGCATAAAAGATGAGCTAGGATGCTATGGACTCCAAAAAGTTTCTTTTTCGGCTTTGGAAGTTCTGAAAACTAGAAGTTAGCTTGTTGTAAACATGGACTTGACCTTAGACTTTCATTGTAGCTTAGTATTGTAGCAAAGACTTTGAGAAACACATGCAATTATTTGTATCAACTTTAACCTATTTTCCCATAACTATTAAAGAAGAAAAACACAACTACCTTCTAACAGTGTGCTTTCCTCCCATCAACACAGGCTAAAGCTTCTTAACATTTAAATAAATCCTTAGTACAAAGTACTTTAGTCTATTCCTTATTACTTTGTTTTACAGTTTTAAAAATGTTAATAATGATCCGGTGAATTGATTCTATGATCTGACAATGAATCAGATACTGAGCAATTTTTTAGAAGTACAAAGTGCCCATGATGATTTCAAATAATTGAGTTTCATATTTAAAATATTGATTCTAACAGTAATACTCTTCTCGAGTTTATTAATAATGGCTGCGTACTCATTACATGCCAGACACTATACTCAGCACCTTTATGTATATTGCTTCATTCAATCCTCTCATTAGCCCTTAGAGGTGGCAATTATTATTTTTCATTTTAAAAAAACAGAAAACTACAGCTCAGAGATGTTAATTAAAACCGTCTAACAAAATGAAGGATCAAGTTAGACTTTAAAATCAGTCTTTCTGATTCTAAAGTTTATGCCCTTAACTGCTGTATTACAACATCTTAGTAGTATTAGCAAGCTAATTAAGGTGGAATGTGCATAAGAGTTAGATGATAAGAGTTGCCTAAAGAAGATGGTGATGGAAGTCAGCTTATGAGTAGAAAAATGATGTGATAACTTGAGGTTAAAATAGGAATCTAAACTTGAGAACCATATCTTGTCTATTGACCTTCTGAACATTCTTCCACTTTTCTTAATCACCACTGGTGCTACCAGACCTCAGACTTTCAGTCCTGGACTCTCCTCAGAACACATAGGATACCCTCTCTTTCTTTTTAAAAATTATATAGCCTCTCTTTTAAAAAAATTGATTAATTTTATTTTTGGCTGTGCTGGTCTTTGTTGCTGCTCTCAGGCTTTCTCTAGTTGTGGTGAGTGGGGGCTACCCTTCATTGTGGTGCACAGGCTTCTCATTGCTGTGGCTTCTTTTGTGGAGGAGCATGGGCTCTAGGGTGCATGGGCTTCAGCAGTTGTGGCACATGAGCTTAGTTGCCCTGCAGCATGTGAAATCTTCCCGGATCAGGGATAAAAACCATGTGCCTTGCGTTGGTAGGCAGATTCTTAACCACTGGACCTCCAAGGAAGCCCAGATATCTCCTCTTAAACTTTTCTTTTCCAAGATTTTATCTAATTTGAAGAATCAATTAGTTCTCAAGGAATTTTAGAAAACTGCTGTGCTCCACTTCCACCTATAATCATTTCCCCTTTCCTGTGGACAACTGCTTTTAATTTTTTAGCTTATTATTTTGCTATCTTTTATATTTCTAAATCATATGTGGGCATTATCTTTTGACTTCTCTCTGTTGAAGAGGAGGCCTTGGGTCTCTTCTTTTTCCTGCCTCACCTACAACATGCATCCTTTCTGTTGTTTTTCCTTCCATTTAATCTTGTTGAAATTTAGCTTATATCAATTATCTATTTATCTACTCATATATTCAGAGCTGAGACACAAGATAACGAGGATTTAAGGGTGACTTTATACTTTTCCTAGAGTTTAATTTTTTTAATTTAATATTCTGACTACTTATCAGCAATTCAATTCCAAAGTCTCTCCCAGAGATGCTTTTACCTTCTCTAAACTAGACTGGTTATACTCTTGACCAGATACACAGCTATCATCCTGAGATCTCCCTTCATCAACATCCTGGAGATTCATTTCACCTCTCTTCTGTATTAGTGTTCCTTGTTTACCTCAATTGCTTCCTCAGAAAGGATGCAAGGAAGTAAATATTTCTATGTTTTAAAGTATTTTTATTCTACATCATAGCTGATGACAGTTTGGCTGGCTATAAATTTCTAAACTGGAAATCATTTGCTTTCAGACATTTGAAGTGCATTGCTCAAGTATCTATTTGTTTCCAATGCTGCTACTGAAAAATCTAAAGAAACCCTAAGCCCCTATCTTTTGTGTGGGGTCTTTTTTTTAACTGGAGAAGGGAATGGCAAACCACTTCAGTATTCTTGCCTTGAGAACCCCATGAAGAGCATGAAAAGGCAAAAAGAAGGACACTGAAAGAGGAACTCCCCAGGTCGCTCGGTCCCAATATGCTACTGGAGATCGGTGGAGGAATAACTCCAGAAAGAATGAAGGGATGGAGCCAAAGCAAGAACAATACCCAGCTGTGGATACGACTGGTGACAGAAGCAAGGTCTGATGCTGTAAGAGCAATATTGCATAGGAACCCGAAATGTTAGGTCCATGAATCAGGGCAAATTGGATGTGACCAAACAGGAGATGGCAAGAGTGAATGTTGACATTCTAGGAATCAGTGAACTAAGATGGACTGGAATGGGTGAATTTAACTCAGACAACCATTATATCTACTACTGTGGGCAGGAGTCCCTTAGACGAAATGGAGTACCCATCATGGTCAACAACAGTCCAAAATGCAGTACTTGGATGCAATCTCAAAAACGACAGAACGATTTCTGTTCATTTCCAAGGCAAACCATTCAATATCATAGTAATCCAAGTCTATGCCCCGACCAGTAACACCAAAGAAGCTGAAGTTGAATGGTTCTATGAAGACCTACAAGACCTTTTAGAACTAACACCCAAAAAAGATGTCCTTTTCATTATAGGGGACTGGAATGCAAAAGTAGGAAGTCAAGAAATACCTGGAGTAACAGGCAAATTTGACCTTGGATACAGAATGAAGTAGGGCAAAGGCTAATAGAATTTGCCAAGAGAACGCCCTGGTCATAGCAAACACCCTCTTCCAACAACACAAGAGAAGACTCTATACATGGACATCACGAGATGGTCAACACCAAAATCAGATTGATTATATTCTTTGCAGCCAAAAATGGAGAAGCTTTATACAGTCAGCAAAAATAAGACCGGGAGCTGACTGTGACTCAGATCATGAACTCCTTATTGCCCAATTCAGACTTAAATTGAAGAAAGTGGGGAAAATCACTAGACCCTTCAGGTATGACCTAAATCAAATTCCTTATGATTATACAGTGGAAGTGAGAAATAGATTTAAGGGACTAGATGTGATAGACAGATTGCCTGATGAACTATGGACCGAGGTTTGTGATACAGTACAGGAGACAAGGATAAAGACCATCCCCAAGAAATAGAAATGCAAAAAAGCAAAATACCTGTCTGAGGAGGCCTTACAAATAGCTGTGAAAAGAAGAGAAGCTAAACGCAAAGGAAAAAAGGAAAGATATACCCGTTTGAATGCAGAGTTCCAAAGAATAGCAAGGAGAGATAAGAAAGCCTTCCTCAGTGATCAATGCAAAGAAATAGAGGAAAAGAATTCAATGGGAAAGACTAGAGATCTCTTCAAGAAAATTAGACATACCAAGGGAACATTTCATGCAAAGATGGGCTCAATAAAGAAAAAAAATGGTATAGACCTAATAGAAGCAGAAGATATTAAGAAGAGATGGCAAGAATACACAGAACTATACAAAAAAGATCTTCATGACCCATGTAATCATGATGGTGTGATCACTCACCTAGAGCCAGACATCCTGGAATGTGAAGTCAAGTAGGCTTTAGGAAGTATCACTACAAACAAAGCTAAGTGGAGGTAATGGAATTCCAGTTGAGCTATTTGAAATCCTAAAAGATAATGCTGTGAAAGTGCTGAACTCAATCGCCAGCAAATTTGGAAAATTCAGCAGTGGCCACAGGACTAGAAAAGTCCAATCCCAAAGAAAGGCAATGCCAAAGAATGTTCAAACTACCACACAATTGTACTCATCTCACATGCTAGCAAAGTAATGCTCAAAACTCTCCAAACCAGGCTTCAGCAACACATGAACCATGAACTTCTAGATGTTCAAGCTGGTTTTAGAAAAGGCAGAGGAACCAGAGATCAAATTGCCAACATCCGCTGGATCATGGAAAAAAGAAGAGAGTTCCAGAAAAACATCTATTTCTGCTTTATTGACTATACCAGAGCCTTTGACTGTATGGATCACAGTAAACTGTGGAAAATTCTGAAAGAGATGGGAATACCAGACCCCCTGACCTGCCTCTTGAGAAACCTATAGGCAGGTCAGGAAGCAACAGTTAGAACTGGACATGGAACAACAGACTTGTTCCAAATGGGAAAAGGAGTACGTCAAGACTGTATATTGTCACCCTGCTTATTTACCTTATATGCAGAGTACATCATGAGAAACGCTGGGCTGGATGAAGCACAAGCTGGAATCAAGATTGCCAGGAGAAATATCAATAACCTCAGATATGCAGATGACACCACCCTAATGGCAGAAAGTGAAGAAGAACTAAAGAGCCTCTTGATGAAAGTGAAAGAGGAGAGTGAAAAAGTTGGCTTAAAGCTCAACATTCAGAAAACGAGGAACATGGCATCTGGTCCCATTACTTCATGGCAGATAGATGGAATAACAGTGGAAACAGTGTCAGACTTTATTTTTCTGGGCTCCAAAATCACTGCAGATGGTGATTGCAGCCATGGAATTAAAAGACGCTTACTCCTTGGAAGGAAACTTATGACCAACCTAGACAGCATATTAAAAAACAGAGACATTACTTTGTCAACAAAGGTCCATCTAGTCAAGGCTATGGTTTTTCCAGTGGTCATGTATGGATGTGAGAGTTGGACTATAAAGAAAGCTGAGCACTGAAGAATTGATGCTTTTGAACCATGGTGTTGGAGAAGACTCTTGAGAGTCCCTTGGACTGCAAGGAGATCCAACCAGTCCATCCTAAAGGAGATCAGTCCTGGGTGTTCATTGGAAGGACTGATGTTGAAGCTGAAACTCCAATACCTTGGCCACCTGATGCGAAGAGCTGACTCATTTGAAAAGACACTGATATTGGGAAATATTGAGGGCAGGAGGAGAAGGGGACAACAGAGGATGAGATGGTTAGATGCATCACCGACTCAATGGACATGAGTTTGGTTAAACTCTGGGAGTTGGTGATGGACAGGGAGGCCTGGTCTGCTGTGGTTCATGGGGTCGCAAAGAGTCAGACACGACTGAGCGACTGAACTTAACTGATTGTTTTAACTATTTTTGTCTCAAATATTCTGGAATTTTATGATGATGTACTTTGATGTGACTCTATTTATATCTATGGATGCACAGAAGGTATTGTGTGTCTTTCTTTTTAGGTCATGTTCCTGAATTAATTCATGACACTCTCTCCTTTTTCTCTGTTCTTGCTCTTAGAATTAATACAATGCTTACTATTTGGATGTGGTATCTCCTAAACTTGTATTCTAATTTTCTTATATTTTGTCTCCTAGTGCACATTTCTTAATGTTTTTGCTCTATTTTCTGGAAGATTTCTCCAACTTCTCTATTGTGTTTTTCATTTTTACTATCATACTTTTCAATTTCAGAGGCTCTTTCTAATTTTCTAAAATAAATAAATTATATAATTGCCTTAGCCCATTTGTGGTATAATAAAATATTACAGACCGAGTGGCTTATAAGAAACAAATTTATTTCTCACTATTCTGGAAGCTAGGATGTCCAAGACCATGGTGCTGACGAATTTGGTGTCTGGTGAGGGCCCACTTTCTCATAGACAACTGTTTTTTCACTGTAACCTCTTGTGGGGACAAGGGCATGGAATCCCTCTGGGACCTCTTTTATAAGGGCATTACTCCCATTCATGAGGGCTTAGTTTCAGGATCTAGTCATTCCCCAATGCATGTATGCAATATATGTAATATAGTATATATATATATATGTTTTTACATTCTTCAGATAAATATACATATATATGCAAACATAAACATTTCTGTTATGTTTGGCCATATTAATATATTATTAAGTAATGATCTTTTGTAAGTTTGTCCACGTTGCATCGTCTCTGTATCTTTCAAGTTAACCTACCTTACTGTTCCAACAGATGTTTTACCTATTTGCTTATGGCCTTGGTCACTGACTTCTTTAAAAAGGGCTCATTTACACTCTCAGTGAAGCTGAAGCAAGATCATATCATACAATCCCTGTACAGTTTCTATTTTCCTTGGAAGGTATATGTAACAGAGGCAATACAGCCTTTTTTGTATACATCTAGGTTCAGGGTTTTCAAAACTAAACAAGAAACAGGAAATTGCTTAGGGATGGGTGATATAAACTGTAAGGAAAAGCAAGGGAATATTTAGCAGAGATGTCAGGATAGCAGTTCTTGGGATGGGTGAGAGAAAGATTTTCAACCTGGGAGGGATCAGAAAAGAGCTTCTAAAACACTAATGATGTTTATGTTTTAGGTTAATGGCCTTCTCAGTGTTCATTCTATTGTTACTTTTATTCTCTAGATTGACTTATTTTTACATGCTTTATGAATGTATGATACATCTGAAATTTTTAAAGATGATGTGCAAACTTAAAACATGATAGGCATTTGCAGTTTTACTGTAAAATTCCCTGTATTTTGAATTTAACCGCTTTTGTTAATTTTGACTATACTATTTATAATAAGGCATTTTGAAAGATAACTGCAGATGATGTATACTTTGAATTAGTTTTGAAAAGGTTTGGGATATAACTACTTTGTAACACATGTGAAATTTAATAATATTTTTTTTTCCAATTTCCAATATAAAGGAAATTTTGAAGCCCAAAAGATGGAAATACATATCTTTTAAACATTTTACTATCCAATACTCTCAAGAGTTAGTAAGACAGGAGAGAGAATTGATTTTATAAAATATTTTTAAAACAGGCCATATCATTTCTAATGATATGAAATGTGCATCAAAGAAAATTATTCTAAAACTCTATAAAGCATGACAGTATCAGAGTTCTGGTCAATTATGATAAGAGGAATTGGTTAGAACCCATATAATCTGCATGTGAATTTGATTAAAATTGTTTTGCTTCAAATCTATCCTTGGTGATGTAAAGAGGAAGATACTCCTAAATAAACATGTAGATGCAGTTGAATCAAAATGGGAAATAAGATATCCACTTTAACTGAGGGTAGATAAGAAGATTTTTCGTTTTCTTAGGTTCAATGAATTTTTTATCTGGTTTAACTGTTCTCGTTTTTTGCTTTTCTTATGAACTCACTTATTCATTCTGCTCCCTGTGAATAAGTTAAC
This sequence comes from Bos taurus, assembly GCF_002263795.3. Taxonomy (NCBI): domain Eukaryota; kingdom Metazoa; phylum Chordata; class Mammalia; order Artiodactyla; family Bovidae; genus Bos; species Bos taurus. Next base: position 86,147,349 of record NC_037328.1, read on the forward strand.
AACTTTTAAAAAGGAGTTGCAGTAATACTAATGGTACCTTGATATTAAGAAGTCTTAAAATCAGGGGATGTACAGGGTGTAATGGATTCTGTCCACTGAATAAAGCTGATTTTTATTCATAAGTAGGTTTTTTTCCCTCCCTCTGCCAGGCATTATTAGATATACTGATTAATATAATCTAACCAAATATAAATTTGTATAGAGTAAAAGATAGGATTTTTGAAAATTCTAGTGTGACATTAAGAGTAACTGATACTTATAATTTTTTATTCACTCATCAATTAAACGTTTCTAGAATATATACAACATGTTAACTATTTGCTAAGTGCTAGCTATGTAAAGAACAAGAAAATACATGGTCAATTTCTTTCAATGTCATATTCTTTTTTTTCCCCATTTTTATTTCAATAAACATTTTTAAATGTTTACAATGTCGTGTTGTTTCTGCCATACAACAATGCAAATCGGCCATAATTACACATATGGGCATACGTTGAGTAAAACTTTAAAATTCTGTGGATTCTCCATCCTCTGGGGAGAAAAGTGAAAAAAGGATATAATTCTTGAATCTTCAATTTCCATTGAATTCTTTATGTATTTACTAACTACATTGTACATAGCTTTAATATGAAAATAGTAACCATGATACTGTTATTCATAGATGATATTGTTGCTGAGTGGCTCAGCATTCATAATGAGAAAGAACAAATAATATATAACTTCACTTAGGAAATGGCTTGAGAACTTATTATTAATATACCCAAGCAGTCTTGATATTTTATTATAATTTTGTTTCCTGAAAGTCACTTACAGATGTATTTTATTTCTTCTTCTGATCTTGCTTTGCAAATTCTTCTTCTACCATGACAGGAAAATAGAAACATTTTTTTCTTCTCTACTAAGAATTATCTTCTTGGGGAAAAGGTTGTCCTTGGTAAGGTGACATTTTGGGGGAATAATACATAATTAATTGATAGCAACTCAACAAGTGTACTAACTCTGACTTTCATCTTCTCAATAATCCCTCATTCAAAGACATTGGTTTTCCAGGTAAACATACTGTGAGGCATTTTAATGATACTGTTTTGTTATTATTATTATTATTGCATCTTCCATGCAAAAATTTTTTTTTACATATCACACAGCTTACAGGTTCTTAAGTTCCCCCACAAGGGATGGAATCTATGCCCCGTGCAATGGAAGTGCAGACTCTTAACTACTTCATGAGAATGTTGTGAGACAAAAACACCTTAATACTTAATAATTATAATTCAATCCTATCTCATGAAGATACATATTCTTTGTACATCATGAACTCTTTGGGAGAAGAATTTTATATTAATCAAATGTCTAATTTAAACACCTAGCAAAATGCCTGGCCTGGCATATAGTATATAGCCAATTTTTTTCATTTGATTGAATGGTACTAACAATGGTAACGGGTCTCATAAATAACAAGTTGGAGACCTATTATAACTGGATATTTCATTTAAATGCTTCTTTTTAGTTATCATTACTTTCATTTTTCTTTAGTTACATAGATGTCAAGATGGTCAGTATATACTGGATATTAGTGTACAGTATGTTTTGAGGCTTTCAATTATGTTGGTTCAATTGAATTGTGAAGCTGTTACACAAAAGGTAAATGAGTACCTCCCTTCAAGAAATTACAATCTAATTGAAAATGTACAAATGCCTTTACAAAAAGGACTAAGAGAATTTTGAAAACAACAAATAAATGTAATGTATTAGAGGGCTCCCAAATTGCAGATTGCAGAATTTTAAAAATTAAACAGTTCAGTTCAGTTCAGTTGCTCAGTCGTGTCCGACTCTTTGTGACCCCATGAATTGCAGTATGCCAGGCCTCCCTGTCAATCACCAACTCCCAGAGTTCACTCAGACTCATGTCCATTGAGTCAGTGATGCCATCCAGCCATCTCATCCTCTGTCGTCCCCTTCTCCTCCTGCTCCTAATCCCTCCCAGCATCAGAATCTTTTCCAATGTACTGGAGTTTCAGCTTTAGCATCATTCCTTCCAAAGAAATCCCAGGGCTGATCTCCTTCAGAATGGACTGGTTGGATCTTTTTGCAGTCCAAGGGACTCTCAAGAGTCTTCTCCAATAACACAGTTCAAAAGCATCAATTCTTCAGCGCTCAGCCTTCTTCACAGTCCAACTCTCACATCCATACATGACCACTGGAAACACCATAGCCTTGACTAGATGGACCTTTGTTGGCAAAGTAATGTCTCTGCTTTTGAATATGCTATCTAGATTGGTCATAACTTTCCTTCCAAGGAGTAAGTGTCTTTTAATTTCATGGCTGCAGTCACCATCTGCAGTGATTTTGGAGTCCCAAAAAATAAAGTCTGACACTGTTTCCACTGTTTCCCCATCTATTTCCCATGAAGTGATGGGATTGGGGTATAGCTGATTATTATCGCCAGTTCAGGCTTAAATTGAAGAAAGTAGGGAAAACCACTGGGCCATTCAGGTATGACCTAAATCAAATCCCTTACGACTATACAGTGGAAGTGAGAAATAGATTCAAAGGATTAGATCTGATAGAGTGCCTGAAGAAATATGGACGGATGTTCGTGACATTGTACAGGAGACAGGAATCAAGATCATCCCCAAGAAAAAGAAATGCAAAAAAGCAAAATGGCTGACTGAGGAGGACTTACAAATAGCTGTGAAAAGAAGAGAAGTAAAAAGCAATGGAGAAAAGGAAAGATACATCCATTTGAATGCAGAGTTTCAAAGAATGACAAGGAAAAACAAGAAAGCCTTCCTCAGTGATCAGGGCAAAGAAATAGAGGCAAACGATAGAATGAGGAAGACGAGATCTCTTCAAGATAGAGATACCAAGGGACCATTTCATGCAAAGATGGGCTCAATAAAGAAAAGAAATGGTACGGACTTAACAGAAGTAGAAGATATTAAGAAGAGGTGGCAAGAATACACAGAAGAACTATACGAAAAAGATCTTCATGACCCAGATAATCATAATGGTATGATCACTCACCTAGAGCCAGATATCCTGGAATGTGAAGTCAAGTGGGCCTTAGGAAGTATCACTATGAACAAAGCTGGTGGAGGTAATGGAATTCCAGTTGAGCTATTTCAAATCCTGAAAGATGATGCTGTAAAAGTATTGCACTCAATATGCCAGCAAGTTTGGGAAACTCAGCAATGGCCACAGGACTGGAAAAGGTCAGTTTTCATTCCAATCCCAAAGAAAGGCAATGCCAAAGAATGTTCGAACTACTGCACAATTGCACTCATCTCATACACTAGCAAAGTAATGCTCAATATTCTCCAAGCCAGGCTTCAACAGTATGTGAACCCTGAACTTCCAGATGTTCAAGCTGGTTTTAGAAAAGGCAGAGGAACCAGAGATCAAATTGCCAACATTCGCTGGATCATTGAAAAACCAAGAGAATTCCAGAAAAACATCTATTTCTGCTTTGTTGACTATGCCAAAGCCTTTGACTCACAATAAACTGTGAAAAATTCTGAAAGAGATGGGAATACCAGACCATCTGATCTGCCTCTTGAGAAATCTGTATGCAGGTCAGAAAGCAACAGTTAGAACTGGACATGGAACAACAGACTGGTTCCAAATAGGAAAAGAAGTACATCAAGGCTATATGTTGTCACCATGCTTATTTAACTTGTATGCAGAGTTCAGTTCAGTTCAGTCACTCAGTCGTGTCCGACTCTTTGCGACCCCATGAATCGCAGCATGCCAGGCCTCCCTGTCAATCACCAACTCACGGAGTTCACTCAAACTCACGTCCATCTAGTCGATGATGCCATCCAGCCATCTCATCCTCTGTCGTCCCTTTTCCTCCTGCCCCCAATCCCTCCCAGCATCAGAGTCTTTTCCAATGAGTCAACTCTTCGCATGAGGTGGCCAAAGTACTGGAGTTTCAGCTTTAGCATCATTCCTTCCAAAGAAATCCCACGGCTGATCTCCTTTAGAATGGACTGGTTGGATCTCCTTGCAATCCAAGGGACTCTCAAGAGTCTTCTCCAACACCACAGTTCAAAAGCATCAAGTCTTCAGCACTCAGCCTTCTTCACTGGGCTAGAAGAAACACAAGCTGGAATCAAGATTGCCAGGAGAAATACCAATAACCTCAGATATGCAGATGACACCACCCTTATGGCAGAAAGTGAAGAAGAACTAAAAAGCTTCTTGAGGAAAGTGAAAGAGGAGAGTGAAAAAGTTGGCTTAAATCTCAACATTCAGAAAACGAAGATCATGGCATCTGGTCCCATCACTTCATGGCAAATAGATGGGGAAACAGTGGTAACAGTGACAGACTTTATTTTGGGGGGCTCTAAAATATCCAAAGATAGTGACCGCAGCTAAGAAATTAAAAGACACTTACCCCTTGGAAGAAAAGTTCTGACCAACCTAGACAGCACATTAGAAAGCAGAGATATTACACTGATGACAAAGGTCCGTCTAGTCAAAGCTATGGTTTTTCCAGTGGTCATGTATGGATGTAAGAGTTGGACTGTGAAGAAAGCTGAGTGCCAAAGAATTGATGCTTTTGAACTGTGTAATTGGAGAAGATTCTTGAGACTCCCTTGGACTGCAAGGAGATCCAACCAGTCCATCCTAAAGGATATTAGTCCTGAATATTCATTGGAAGGCCTGATGTTGAAGCTGAAACTCCAATACTTTGGCCACCTGATGTGAAGAACTGACTCATTTGAAAAGACTGTGATGCTGGTGAAGATTGAAGGCAGGAGGAGAAGGAGACGACAGAGGATGAGATGGTTGGATGGCGTCACCGACTCAATGGACATGAGTTTGGGTAAACTCCGGGAGGTGGTGATGGATAGGGAGGCCTGGTGTCGTGGGGTCACAAAGAGTCGGACATGACTGAGTGACCGAACTGGGCTGAACTGAACTGAGAACTGATTAACAATGTTGTGGTAATTTCAGGTAAACAGAAGGGACTCAGACATACATATACATGTATCCATTCTCCCTCAAACTCCCCTCCCATCCAGGCTGCCACATAATATTGAGTAGAGTTCCATGTGCTATACAGAAAGTCCTTGTTGGTTATCCAGTTTATATAGAACAGTGTGTAGAAATCCATTCCAAACTCCCTGACTACCCCTTCCCCCAGCAACCATAAGTTCATTCTCTAAGTCTGTAAGTCTCTTTCATTTGATCAAGTGGGATTCATCCCAGGGATTCAGCACCTTTATTTTTTTTAATATATTTTTTAATTGGAAGAAAATTGCCTTACAGTGTTGTGCTGTTTCCTCTGTACAACAATATGAAGTTTCCACATAACGTAGGGAGCTCAGTGCCCTTATTCTTAAGCTTTGTGTGATACAGTCTGCCTGATGCTAGTGTAGTCTGGGGACCATGGCTACTCTCAAAATTGTGTTTTATAGTACCAGGACCTAGCCATCAGACCTAAGAGACTCCAGACTGCCCCTTTTTGACTCAGTAGTAGCATATATAACATATACACACTGCATAAACTTAGAAATGATATGCATGAAATAAATAATAAATTAATCACACACAGATAAAATATTTAATGTAATTGCAATTTGTGCATTGGAATTACATGAATACTGACAGGATAATACATGGAAAGCTACTTCTTATATTAGCAAAAATGAAAGGGTTTGGAAGACAAAGAAATGCCGCTTAGCTCCAGTAGATGCACTGCTTCTTTTCACAATTTGGACCTTTTGCTGGTTGTCTTTTGTTTGCCTCTCTAGGCTCTCTCCACTCTTCTTTAGCTAGCTTTGTGCCTTAGGAGGCTGACTTACACAGACTGCATCACAGGCTTTTTTGCCTTTCAGCTTTGGGTCGGGGCTGGGCTTCTCAGGTGGCATAGTGTTAAAAGAACCTGCCTGCCAATGCAGGAGAAGTGACAGATGCCGGTTTGATCCCTGGGCTGGGAAGATCCTCTGAAGGAGGAAATGGCAACCCACTCCAGTATTCATGCCTGGAGAATCCTGCAGACAGTGGAGCCTGGCAGGGTACATTCCACTGGATCGCAAAGAGTTGGATATGAGCGACTAAGCACAGCACACAGTAGGAGATGGTAAGAGGGCAGAGAGCTATGAGACCTGGTTCCACCATCCTACCTCTTCTGTTTGCATCCATTGACTAAAGACCAGAGTACCTGTCAGATGGTCCTCTTCACAGAGCTTTCTGCGTCTCTAGGTAAAGGAAGCCACAAATCCACCCCCAGCCCAAACCTTCCACCCTTAGCAGCTCAACCCCTATTGTACTATCTCACATAGTTTCCCTATATCCTGATGATACTTCGGAAATAGTCTCTTTTTAAAAAGTCTCCTCAAGTTACCCAATTAGAGAATGCCATATATTTCCTTCCAATACCTAAATGATAAAACCGTTTAGGATAGCTGTTATTCACCGTTACTATAAGGAATTGAAAATAAGTAAGGCAAAATATCTAGAATGTCCTTGATATATTTTTCCCAATACAATGAAGCAGTATTTATTGTTTACTTGTCTTTCTCCATTCATATTGAAAAAGGAAAGGAAGAAGGGAGATGGGGTAAAAAAACAAAAGCATGAAAATAGGAAATTAACAGTAGAAACAAAAGCAAATTAAGCCCAATCAGATGGGTAGCAGAGTACAGTAAGCACTGAGTTCTAAAATCGCCAATACTGACTGGACCACACAGCTACTCACCAACTGTGTGACACTGAGAAAGTTAATTTCTCTTATCTCTAAGCAATTGAATAACATTTCCTACGTGATATTACTGCTCTGAGGATTGAATTACTGCTTTGAGGATTGAGGGAAAATATTTGTATCAATTCTTGGAAAATTTACGTCTTCATTAATTCAGACTTAAACTGAAGAAAGTAGGGAAAACCACTAGACCACTCAGGTATGACCTAAATCAAATCCCTTATGATTATACAGTGGAAGTGAAAAATAGATTTAAGGGCCTAGATCTGATAGAGTGCCTGATGAACTACGGAATGAGGTTCGTGACATTGTACAGGAGACAGGGATCAAGACCATCCCCATGGAAAAGAAATGCAAAAAAGCAAAATGGCTGTCTGGGGAGGCCTTACAAATAGCTGTAAAAAGAAGAGAAGCAAAAAGCAAAGGAGAAAAGGACAGATATAAGCATCTGAATGCAGAGTTCCAAAGAACAGCAAGAAGAGATAAGAAAGACTTCCTCAGGGATCAATGCAAAGAAATAGAGGAAAACAACAGAATGGGAAAGACTAGAGATCTCTTTAAGAAAATTAGAGATACCAAGGGAACATTTCATGCAAAGATGGGCTCAAAAAAGGGCAGAAATGCTATGGACCTAACAGAAGCAGAAAATATTAAGAAGAGGTGGCAAGAATACACAGAAGAACTGTCCAAGAAAGATCTTCACGACCCAGATAATCATGATGGTGTGATCACTGACCTAGAGCCAGATATCCTGGAATGTGAAGTCAAGTGGGCCTTAGAAAGCATCACTATGAACAAAGCTAGTGGAGGTGATGGAATTCCAGTTGAGCTATTTCAAATCCTAAAAGATGATGCTGTGAAAGGGTTGCATTCAATATGCCAGCAAATTTGGAAAACTCAGCAGTGGCCACAGGACTGGAAAAGGTCAGTTTTCATTCCAATCCCAAAGAAAGGCAATGCCAAAGAATGTTCAAACTACTGCACAATTGCGCTCATCTCACATGCTAGTAAAGTAATGCTCAAAATTCTCCAAGCCAGGCTTCAGCAATATGTGAACTGTGAACTTCCTGATGTTCAAGCTGGTTTTCGAAAAGGCAGAGGAACCAGGGATCAAATTGCCAACATCTGCTTGATCATGGAAAAAGCAAGAGAGTTCCAGAAAAACATCTATTTCTGCTTTATTGACTATGTCAAAGCCTTTGACTGTGTGGATCACAATAAACTGTGGAAAATTCTGAAAGAGATGGGAATACCAGACCACCTGACCTGCCTCTTGAGAAACCTATATGCAGGTCAGGAAGCAACAGTTAGAACTGGACATGGAACAACAGTCTGGTTCCAAATAGGAAAAGGAGTTCGTTAAGGCTGTATATTATCACCCTGCTTATTTAACTTATATGCAGAGTACATCATGAGAAACGCTGGACTGGAAGAAACACAAGCTGGAATCAAGATTGCCAGGAGAAATATCAATAACCTCAGATATGCAGATGACACCACCCTTATGGCAGAAAGTGAAGAGGAACTCAAAAGCCTCTTGATGAAAGTGAAAGAGGAGAGTGAAAAAGTTGACTTAAAGCTCAACATTCAGAAAACGAAGATCATGGCATCCGGTCCCACCACTTCATGGGAAATACATGGGGAAACAGTGAAAACAGTGTCATTTTATTTTTTTGGGCTCCAAAATCACTGCAGATGGTGACTGCAGCCATGAAATTAAAAGACGCTTACCCCTTGGAAGGAAAGTTATGACCAACGTAGATAGCATGTTGAAAAGCAGAGACATTACTTTGCCAACAAAGGTCTGTCTAGTCAAGGCTGTGGTTTTTCCTGTGGTCGTGTATGGATGTGAGAGTTGGACTGTGAAGAAAGCTGAGCGCTGAAGAATTGATGCTTTTGAACTGTGATGTTGGAGAAGACTCTTCAGAGTCCCTTGGACTGCAAGGAGATCCAACCAGTCCATTCTGAAGGAGATCAGCCCTGGGATTTCTTTGGAAGGAATGATGCTAAAGCTGAAACTCCAGTACTTTGGCCACCTCATGCGAAGAGTTGACTCATTGGAAAAGACTCTGATGCTGGCAAGAGGAGAAGGGGATGACAGAGGGTGAGATGGCTGGATGGCATCACTGACTCGATGGACGTGAGTCTGAGTGAACTCCGGGAGATGGTGATGGACAGGGAGGCCTGGCGTGCTGCGACTCATGGGGTCGCAGATTCGGACACAACTGAGCGACTGAACTGAACTGAACTGAATTCTCACTTATTTCTTGTTTACTTTCCCTTAGCCTTTATTGAAGGCTACTAAACAACAGGCAACTACTTTGGGTATATTTTCACTGACATGGAATTAGTTTAGTACTGAAATAGAATTAACACCTACTCTTCCTGATTCCTAACACCTCAGCATAAATAATCTTTCCAAACTGTCCAATTAATTTGTGCTTCATAAATTTAGAATTCTAAGCAGGAGTTCATGATATTCAATATCAATTTAGTTCATATTTCATAAAACTGAACTTCTGTATTGAGGAGGTGAAAGCAAAAATGTAACTTAACAATAAAAGATCATAGAGATTTAAAAAAATATCTACCATTTCTTGGATGATTATTTGATTTCACCAAGAAATTTTTAGAAGAATCATGTGAAAAAGAATTAAGAATATTTTGATTCATTTAATAATATATAATTCATCTCATTCACAGGAAAACATTTGAAAATAACAATATTAAATACATTAAGAAATTAATAAGAAATCATTCTCCACTGGTGTTATTTTGTTTGTTTCCTTATTCACTAGTTAAATAAATGAAGAAAAAGTATGTAATACAATATATAAAGAACATATGTGATATATAGTATATGCAATATAGTGTATATGAATGTAATATATACATGTATATATTTCAGAATCTAAAATTAACAGAATTAAAGTTGAATGACTATATGATATAGAATTTACCTTCATAAGTACAGTAGCTCTTTATAACATAATTTACTGTATTCAGTAGGGATATAGCTATGATTGCTTCAGGTGAGTACTTGGAAACTAGTGTTTTTTTCAGTATGATGTATATATAGCATTTTGAAAACTTTGTTGTAACATCCAAGATCAAATTTTAAAATACTGTATCATGTAGCAAAGAAAATCTTCAAGTATAAACTTAAGAACATTTAAAAATTAAACCTGAATTAAACCACATGATGAATAGTGTATTGTTCACATATATGTCTGGAAGATATTTGAAACATTTATAAAGATTAGTACCTTTTAAATATGGAACAATATAAGTTATCTTTTTGATAATGGATGATATTAAGTCAGAAATATGAGTCACCCTTGAAAGAAGCGAATCAGTTTTTAATTAAAGGGAGATTCTCAAGCAGTCATGTGACCCCCTGGTTTATTTAGCTGCAGTGCAGTAAATTCCCCTGCTCCGGAATATTTATAATACCTTTCAACACTAGCTGACCATTAGGTGTAAGATTCAAAGCCCTGATGCAGACTGTTTTTTGTTACACTCTAATTTCCTTTAAAGGCTTCCTCCTCTTTCTGTCATCTGTATACTCAAGTTATAAAAAATAAAAAGTCTCTCAAAAGTACTACAAAAACCATATCTGAATACAAATATAAACACTAACCCTTATTCTTGGTTTACTTTGTTTTGTGATTCATGCTTTAGATACTTTTTGAAATCATAAGACATGGCTGGTATTGGAGATAAATATAGTTTACATACTGTAATATCATCTGTCCCCAAGGTCTGTTTTTATTTTTTGTTTTGTCCCTTTTTCCACCTTCACATAAGTCTTTTGTTTTCACAGTCATTAAAAACAAATAAGCAAATCCACCTTAATGTAACTTAACGTTGCTTGAGAAAGCAGTTCCCTATAGTTTTTTCTTTGAATGAAACTTAAAGATTCCTCAGCTGTTTTTTGAACTATAATGTAACAGAAGCTGAATATAAGTTTCATGGCAACAGGAATTTTTATTTTGTTTACTAGTATATTGCAAATACCTTGCAGTAGAACTTCAATAAATGTTTGTTGACTATCATATGTTTTGGATAGAACACATACAAACAATACAAAAATGTTTAAATTAAAAAATAAGTCTTTCCTTCCATAATCCTGATTCCCAAAGGTAACTACTATTAAGTGGTGTGTGTTCTGGTAGACTTTTTCCATGTTTATCTACTTTTTTCAGAGCTTAGTGATGGTGTCTATTTTTATATGTTAATTAGCTATTTATATTTCTTATTCTGTTTATATACTTTGCTCTTTCTTTTCCTCTTAGGAAAAATGATAAAAAGAACAAGACTCTGCACTATTGCTGTACGGCATCAGCTACAGTGTATTTCTATTTTCAGTCACTGCATTGTTATTTTAAGATCATTTGGTGGATTAAGTCACACCCCAGAAATTTCCAGAAAGCTAATTCTGATTTGTTACTAAAATGTTATGCGAGCTTAGGAAAGTTATTCAACATCTCTCTGCCTTTTACTTTTGTCTACAAAATGGAAGCAGCCAAGAGGTTCATGGTGAAATTTGGCAAACTGTGGTCAAAGAAAATGAATAATGAATGGAACCTCCATCTCTCACAGTCCCAATCTCATGCCAAGAATGAGCAGGAATCAATAAATTGCATATGCTGCAAAATTAAGAGCCAATAATAGCACTCACTTATTTTTTTCCTTTGTCATTAATAAAGCCATGTTAAACTCATACTTCAAAAATTTGATAACACTGATAACAAAAATCTCGATAACGCTGTCATCATACAATCAAAATTTGAGAAAGCATCTATGATTTAGAAATGATATGAAATGCTTGTGACAACTACCTAAGATTATTTAGAGTGGAATCAGAATTAAAATGAATTCTTTTCTGGATTGAAAATTCTTCCTAATTTAAAGCACCTTTGCAGATACAAATGCAAACCTTAATCTAATTCATTACATTTCAAAAAATCTTTGGTCAGAGTTTGAAGAGATTGCTCTGGATATTAGTACAAAAGTGCTAAGAGAGTATAATTAAGATTTCTAAAAAGACTCAACAAGAGAGACTTAATCCAGATTTATAGCCTTCTAAGAAATCTGTTTACAAAGTCTCCAAATGTTTTCGTCCTTTAGTACGGTTAAGTTAAATTCAACATGACTGGATGTTTTGTTTAGCAAAGTTCTTTACTTATACAAGGAATGTTATCTAAATCTGCACTTGTGTGTTCAAAGTCACTTCGGTAGTATTGGACTCTTTGCGACCCTATGGATTGCAGCCTACCAAGCTCTTCTGTCCATGGGATTCTCCAAGTGAGAATACTGGAATGGGTTGCCATGCCCTGCTCCAGGGAATCTTCTCCACCTAAGGATGGAACCTGAGTCTCACCTCCTGTGTTGGCAGGCGGGTTCTTTACCACTAGTGCCACCTGGGAACTCCTAACTGCACTTGACTGACATCTAACCTGGCCTTTGTGCTAACTGGAATAACTTCGTGTGGGGCTCTTGCACTACCAAATCACAGAAGGTTTTTACAACCAGCTGCCTGGAAAGACCTAGGACACAGCAGTAAACAAGCTGAAGAACTGCTGAAAAGAATATTGGAATTAAAATTAAAATGTGTCTTTTGTAACTGTTAGGACCCCAGGGAATTTTTCATCATGCATTTTGTCTTAGGGGCTTTACGAAGTTGGGAAAACTAGTTATTGAATTTTAATACCTGAAATCCACACCTAAAAAGAGCAGATCATGACCCCACAGAAGTCTAAAAATACCCTCTGATGCCTTCAGACCTTGATTCTGTTACAATATTCTTCTTAGGTTGCTAAACTAAGAATTACTGCTAATGCAGACAGCAATATGTGAGGGACACTTGGTGTTGGTTTGTTGACCCATGAACCTCAGGAATATTTGATACCTTATGTAAAACTTATCAAATTTCTGCTTCCTTTCTGCTGAATGAGAAAAATCTATTTATAGACTACATGATAACATGAAAAGCATGGCACAGGTTTCTTTCAGGCAATAAAAATATAATGCAATTCTTTCCTTATAATGAAAAACAAATAGCTTGACAAGTATAATTCTGTAGCTGCTTAAAAGAGAACCGCTTTTTAAAAACTGATCTTTTAGTCTTCTGATGGTGAAAATTAGAAACACCTCTTAGTATTAATAGTTGTCTGTATGTAATAATTATTACACAAATATACCTCAGTGGGTAATGGAAATACCAAGACATGGGAGATGTATTCTAACATATTTAATAAATGGCTAGTGATATTGACAAGTATGAGAAGGAGAGGGAGGGAGGCAAGAAAAGAAGGAAAAAAGAAATTTGGTCTATTAGGCCATGCCTAAAGTCAGCTTGCATTCTCAATTAGGTTAGTCAGCTCATGAACTTGTCTGTTGCAGTTCCATTTTGAGACATGAGGCATTTATTAAGTGTACTATTTTAGGTAATGTCCATACAGGCAGTAACCTATTTGTTCAAATGATATATCATTACACCCTGTTTTAGATAATTCTTTACATGCAGTTGAAGCAAGAACTTTATGCAGGCATATGGGAGTGAGTTAAAGGATATTTTATTGTTCCTGGTATATACTGTCTCCATTTTTAAATATGCTACAGAAAAATATGAATAAAGAAATGTTTATGGTTCACTGAAATATAGTAACAATTGAAAATTGGAAGGAATCTAAATATCAGTTACTGCTGCTGCTGCTGCTAAGTCGCTTCAGTCGTGTCCAACTCTGTGAGATCCATAGACAGCAACTCCACAGACCTCATAGACGGCTCCCCGTCCTTGGGATTCTTCGGGCAAGAACACTGGAGTGGGTTGCCATTTCCTTCTCCAATGAATGAAAGTGAAAAGTAAAAGTGAAGTCGCTCAGTCATGTCTGACTCTTAGTGACCCCGTGGACTGCAGCCTACCAGGCTCCTCCATCCATGGGATTTTCTAGGCAAGAGTACTGGAGTGGGATGCCATTGCTTTATCCATATCAGTTACTAGATATGGAAATTACATGTACTCCATTATTGAATATTATGTTGTTGTTAACATGAGCTCTGTATTGTTTAGTCAAGTTGTGTCCAACTCTTTTGCGATTCCATGGGCTGCAGCCTGCCAGGCTACTCTGTCTATGGGATTTTCTGCAAGAATACTGTAGTGGGTTACCATTTCCTTCTCCAGGGAATCTTCCTAATCCAGGGTTCGAACCTGCGTCTCCTTCACTGCAGACGGATGCTTTACGACTGAGCCACCTGGGAAGCCCAAGCCCTGTATACTGACTTGGAAATTTTTTTCAAAATAAATTATTAAGTAAAAATGCAAACCGCAGAATAGTATATTCATGATGACTACATTTATATAAAATATTTAAAGTTATATGTGTGTATGTATGCAAATAGTTGTAAAAAGGAAAGGAACTTGGAGATTGTTTGAATCTTTCATAATAGAATACATTCATGTGTTACTTATGAAATTAAACAGACGTCTGAAAATAGCAGTTATATTTGGGTTCAAATTGGCTCATTGTGTGTTTAGCGTGCAGCTGGGTACAAAATTAGTGCTCTTTGTTCTAGTTCTTTTCGTTTCTTGTCAGTTTTTAAGGGAAATATATTACAGTTACTGCTTAAAACACATGGGCATTACATCTAATTTTCAAAATACAGTGAAAATAAAATCTGTCAATCTCAGAAAAAACTCAAGAAGGTTTTAGAATAAAAATCTGGGAACTCTGCCCTTAGTTTATTTTTAGATAAGGTTCTCAAGACTTTTAAAAATAATTCATTACTATAATTTTTATTCATAATCACGATCAACTTATTAGTTTTCTCAATATTCTCTGAGGACTTGAAGGCAATAAGCTTAGGGTTTCCAAAACAGGACCACTGAAATTTCCTGAAGAGAAATCAAACATAGAATCAGCCACTCCCTGTCCATAAATGAACCATACCACGAAGAGAAAAAAGTTAACATATCAATATTATCAGTAAAAGTGCCTTTGGTTCCAGATAACATAAATGAAAACTCAATTAACTTAAATAATAAGGAAAATTCATAATTTCACAGAGGACGACATCTGTCAGAGAAGGTTGCCTGGGAAGGTAATTGGTCTCCTGAAGAGAATCTGACAAGCAGACTGTTGTTTCTAGTCACAATTAAGGGTAGATCAGTAGCTGTAAATACAGAAAGAAAGGTGCATGTCATGGTTGCTGCAGTTGGAGGGGTCTAACAGGTTAGTGACTAAAGGACTCAGAAAGCCATCTTTATGAATAGGGAGTTCCCTGGTGATCCAAGGGTTAGGATTCTGTGCTGTCACTGCTGTGGCCTAGATTCTATCCCTGGCTGGGGACCTGAGATCCTGCAAGCTGCATCGTGCTGTAAAGTGTGGCCAAATTTTAAAAAACAAGCAAACAAAAGACTCAGTTTTAAGTATCCACCAAACCAGAGAATGCAGACTTCTTTTTTCTTTTATTCTGGCCACGCCATATGGCTTGCAGGATCTTAGTTCCCTGACCAAGGATTGAAACCTCACCCTCGGTAGTGAAGTGCCGAGTCCTGACCACTGGACACCAGGGAATTCTCCTCAGTATTTTATTATTTTTGATGTTACTATAAGGAAATTTTAAAATTAATTTTGCTTTGGGTTTTCATTGCTGGTGCATATAATTGAATTTTGTATATTGATCTTGAATCTTGCAAACTTGTAGAGTTTGTTTAATGATTCTTGTAGTTTTTTGGTGTATTTGTTAAAATTTTTTACATATAAGAGTATATCAACTTCAAATGCAGAGTTTTGCCCGTCCTTTCTTATCCGGATGTCCTTTATTCCCTTTCCCTTTATTCCCAATTGTCATGGCTACATCCTACATTATGTATGAGGTTGAATAGAAATGAAAGAGCAGATACATTGCTTATTCCTGATCTTAGGGAAAAGAATCCAGTCTTCAGTCTTTCACCATCTAGTTGATATTGTGTGTGTGCTCAATCACTCAGTCTTGTCTGACCCTCTGCGACCCCATGGACTATATCCCACCAGGCTTCTCTATCCATGGGATTCTCCAGGCAAGAATACTGGAGTGGGTTGCCATTTCCTTCTCCAGGGGATCTTCTGGCCCAGGGATCAAATCCACATCTCTAGTTGTACTTTATCTGGTTGAGGAAGTTCTCATCTGTTTCTAGTTTGTTGAGCAATTTTGCCACAGAGGTTGGCAAAACTCAAATGCTGTTTCTGCATAATTGAAGTACATCCTTGCTTCATTGTATATGCATTTTATTTTTTATTTTTTATTTTTTTGTATATGCATTTTAAACTTTGCTAGATAATGTTAAACTGCTCTTCTCAAGCTCTAACAATTTATATCCTTAAAAGAAAATTTGAAACTTCCTGTTTCTTCATTAAGAACAATGATTATTATTATGGTCCTTTATTTATTGTCAATTTAATGGATGAAAAATGCTATTTCCTTATTTTACTTTGCGTGTTTCTGATAACTAGTAAAGTTGAGGATGCTTTAATAATTTGAAGTTTATGGATGTCTATAATGTTTCTTGTGAATTATCATAATATCAATATCCTTTGATTATTTTTATATAGCTTCATTTTTCTTGTTAATTTGTGGAAGCCCCTTATACTCATTTCATATCATTTATGAATATTATAGATATTTTTCCAAGTTCATAAAAAGATAATTCTGGAGCATATAAGAATTATTAATCTTACCTTAATCACTGCATTAACATTACTTTTTACATAAGATCTTATATTAACAGTATGTAAAACAGTGACTCCCTTTAGGTCTTAAAAAAAAAAAGACATGCTTTCTATCACGTCTTTGACACATTTAAAATTATGTTCTCAAATTCTACTGATGCTTTTTGCTAGAGAACTGATCATAAAGGAACTAAAAATTTCTGTATGTTAAAAACTATCATTGTAACTATGCCTTATAATTTTCCATAATTACTTCTGTTCTCTTTCAATTCTATACTAACCTACTTTGCCTGAGTAGAATTGAAATTTCCAAAGGAAATTGGTAGTTTGTATCTTTCAAGGAGTTTTAATATTTCATCTAAATTGTTGAATTTCATGGAATAAAGTTGTTCATAATATTCCCTTATTATTCTTTTAGTATCTGCTTTTACTAGTATCTGAAGTTTATTCACCTCTCATTCTTGATCTTTCATTTGTGTCTTTCTCATTTTTCCTGATCAGTCTCACTATATGTTTGTCAATTTTATAGACATTCACACATAGCCAGCTTTTGTTTTTATTGATTATTCTCTAATGTTTTTTTTGTTTCCTATATTATTAATTTCTGCTGTGGTCTTATTATTTCCTTTGTTCTGATTACTATGATTTGATCTTGTTTTCCCAGTTCCTAATGGTTGAAGCTAAGATCATTTATTTGAGAGCTCTTATCTAGGGTAGGTGTTTAATGCTAAAAATTCCCCTCTAAAAACTGCTTAAGGTGTATTTCATAAATTTTGCAATACTCTACTCATATTATGTCAGTTGCAAAGACTTTATAATTTCCCTATTGATTTCTTTGACCCATTGGTTATTTAGAAGCATGTTTTTTAGTTTCCAAATTTATATTCAGAGAACATACTTTAAATGATTTTAATTCATTCAAAATTTTTAATTTTGTTTTATGACCCAGGATACACAGTCTAGCTTTGTTAATATTTCAGATTCACTAAAGAAAATGTGCATTCTGCTGTTGTGTTTGTTCAATAAATGTCAATTAGGCCAAACTGGTTAATAGTGTTGTTCAACTTCTCTATATGTTTGCTGATTTCTTGTCTACTTGTCAGTTATTGAGAGAGGGTAATTGAAATCTCTGAAATCTAATGGCAAGCTTTTTTCACCTTGAAGTTCACCATTTTAGCTTCATGTATTTTAATGTGCTGGCACTATGTATACACATATTTAGAATTATTCTGTCTTCTTAATGAATTGATCCCTTTATGGTTACAAAATGACCCTCTTTATCCTTGGAAACTTTATTTACTCTGAAATTTACTTTGTCTGATATTAATATAGTCTCTACAGCTTTTTCATTAGTGTTAGCATGGCATATTTTTCCTTTTCTTTAATATGAAACCTATTTGTAATTTTGCTTTTAAGTGAGTTTAGAATATTGTTGAGTCTTCTTATTTTATCCAGTGTGACCATCTCTGTCTTTTAGTTGGGATGTTTAAATTATCTACATTAAGTGTGAGTATTGAAAAGTTTGTGTTTAAATCTGTCATCTTACTATTTGTTTTCTATTTGTGCCAACTGTTCATTGTTTATTTTTTCTGTTTTTCTGCCTTATTTTAGAGTAACTGAACATTTTTTTTTTCATTTTTATTTTATTTATTTAATATTTATTTTATTTCTTTGTTGGTTTATTAGCTGTAATATAGTGATTGTTTTAGAGTTTGCATGTTTACAGCATACATATTTAAGACATCATAATCTGTCTTAAGTGATATTAAATTACCTCTCATAGTATAACAACTTTGTAATAATATACTTCCATGTGTTTCAAGTGTTTGTACTATTATTGTCATATATTTTACTTATACATATTTTGTGAAACCCAAGACATTATTATTTTGCTTTAAACAATCAATTATCTTTCAAAGGGATTTAAATAATAAAAGAAGATATCTTTCTAATTATCTATATAGTTACCATTTCTGGTATTTTTCATTCCTTTGTGTAGTTCTAGATTTCAGTGTGCTATCATTTTCCTTCTGATTGAAGGACTTTAACATTTTTTTTAATAGTGCAGTCTTGCTAGCTTGTAATGAATTCTTTCAGCCTTTGTATATCTGAAATAGTTTTTATCTTACCTTCATTTTTGTGACTTAGCAGCAGCAGCATTTTTGTCAGACATTTTTGCTGAGTTTAGAAATCTAGGTAAACAGTTTAGTTTTTTCAGTATTTTAAAAGTGCTCCTATCTTCCAGCTTCCACTGTTTCCAGTGAGAAATCTGTAGTCTTTGTTTCTGTGTACATAATGTGTCTTTTTCCTCTGGTTGTTTTTAAGGTTTTCTCTTTATCAATGATTTTAAGAAATTTGTTTATAATATGTCTTGCTATAGTTTTCATTGTGTCTCTTGTTCTCATAGTTTACTGGGAATCTTAGATTCATGGTTTTGCAATATTTATCAAATTTGGGAAATTTTTAGCCATTATTTCTTCAAAAGTTTTTTCTGACCTCCCATCTATCTTTTCCTTTGGGGACTTCAGTTACACTTAGGTTAGGCTGCTTGAAACTCTTCTGCAGACTGGATGTTCTGTTACTTTTTTTTACACCCTCCCCCTTATCCTTTGTATTTTTCATTTGGCTAGTTTCTATTTCCACATTATTTCATTAACTAACTTTTTCTTCTGCAATGTATTCCTCTAGTTAATTCCATCAAGTGTATTTTTTATTTCAGATGTTGTCCTTTTTCATCTTTAGATATTCAATTTGTGTCTTAAAAAATCTTTCATATCTTTATATGTTCAGTCTTTCCTCTAACTTAATGAAATTGTGGAATATAGTTATCAGTTCAGTTCAGTTCAGTCGCTCAGTCGTGTCCGACTCTTTGCGACCCCATGAATCACAGCACGCCAGGCCTCCCTGTCCATCACCATCTCCCGGAATTCACTCAGACTCACGTCCATGGAGTCGGTGACGCCATTCAGCCATCTCATCCTCTGTCGCCCCCTTCTCCTCCTGCCCCCAATCCCTCCCAGCATCAGAGTCTTTTCCAATGAGTCAACTCTGCGCATGAGGTGGCCAAAGTACTGGAGTTTCAGCTTTAGCATCATTCCTTCCAGAGAACACCCAGGGCTGATCTCCTTTAGAATGGACTGGTTGGATCTCCTTGCAGTCCAAGGGACTCTCAAGAGTCTTCTCCAAAACCATGGTTCAAAAGCATCAATTCTTCGGTGCTCAGCTTTCTTCACAGTCTAACTCTCACATCCATACATGACCACTGGAAAAACCACAGCCTTGACTAGACGGACCTTTGTTGACAAAGTAATGTCTCTGCTTTTGAATATGCTATCCAGGTTGGTCATAAGTTTTCTTCCAAGGAGTAAGCGTCTTTTAATTTCATGGCTGCAATCACCATCTTCGGTGATTTTGGAGCCCCCCAAAATAAAGTCTGACACTGTTTCCACTGTTTCCCCATCTATTTGCCATGAAGTGATGGGACCAGATGCCATGATCTTCGTTTTCTGAATGTTGAGCTTTAAGCCAACTTTTTCACTCTCCACTTTCACTTTCATCAAGAGGCTTTTTAGTTCCTCTTCACTTTCTACCATAAGGGTGGTGTCATCTGCATATCTGAGGTTATTGATATTTCTCCTGGCAATCTTGATTCCAGCTTGTGCTTCTTCCAGCCCAGCGTTCCTCATGATGTACTCTGCATAGAAGTTAAATAAGCAGGGTGACAATATACAGGCTTGACGTACTCCTTTTCCTATTTGGAACCAGTCTGTTGTTCCACGTCCAGTTCTAACTGTTGCTTCCTGACCTGCATATAGGTTTCTCAAGAGGCATATCAGATGGTCTGGTATTCCCATCTCTTTCAGAATTTTCCAGTTTATTGTGATCCACACAGTCAAAGGCTTTGGCATAGTCAATAAAGCAGAAATAGATGTTTTTCTGAAACTCCCTTCTTTTTTCCATGATCCAGCGAATGTTGGCAATTTGATCTCTGGTTCCTCTGCCTTTTCTAAAACCAGCTTGAACATCTGGAATTTCACGGTTCACGTGTTGCTGAAGCCTGGCTTGGAGATTTTGAGCATTACTTTACTAGCGCGTGCTGCTGCTGCTGCTGCTGCTGCATCGCTTTAGTCATGTCCGATCCTGTGCGACCCCATAGACAGCAGCCCACCAGGCTTCCCGCCCCTGGGATTCTCCAGGCAAGAACACTGGAGTGGGTTGCCATTTCCTTCTCCAATACATGAAAGTAAAAAGTGAAAGTGAAGTCGCTCAGTTGCGCCTGACTCTAGCGACCCCATGGACTGCAGCCCACCAGGCTCCCCCAACCATGGGATTTTCCAGGCAAAAGCACTGGAGCGCAATTGTGTGGTAGTTTGAGCAGTCTCTGACATTGCCTTTCTTTGGGATTGGAATGAAAACTGACCTTTTCCAGTCCTGTGGCCACTGCTGAGTTTTCCAAATTTGCTGGCATATTGAGTGCAGCACTTTCACAGCATCATCTTTCAGGATTTGAAATATGTTATAGTATTGGGTATAATACAGACTTTAATGTCCTTATCTACTAATTATATCATCTATGTCATTTCTAGATCAGTTTCTATTGTATTTTCTCGCCAGTCTTATATAAGGTCTGAGGATTATCGAATGTTTTTTCCCTCAGTCTCTAGTAGTTTTCTTAATGTATGTACTGATCAGTACTCAGCTCCAGGTGGAACCTGTATAGACCTCTGAAATTCTCTCAATGCAGATTTCTCCTCTCTGGGACTCTGCTTTGTAAACTGTAGTTCTTTTGGTCATTCAAAAGCCCCACTTTAATTCTTCAAGTCAGGAAGACAGACTACTTGAGTATTTCTCCCTACGTCACAACCTGGAAACTTTCTCAAGGCAGTAAGCTGGGTAAATGTAAAACTCATTTTATTGTTTTCTGACTCAGAGTTCACTATTCTTTCTCGCCTAATGCTCAACATCTTTAAAACTATCATTTAATATATTTTGTCAGAGTTTTGGTTATTTCAGAAGGGAGGGTATATCTGGTTTTATTTATTCCAGAACCAGATATACCTTGGTATATCTGTCCAGAAGCAGACATCCCTTATACTGTTTAGTTGCTACCAAGTTAAAACTTCAGCTATCCTCTCCTGTGTAATTCATCTTCCTCAAAGTAATCTCAGTTCTAGGAATTCCTGTTATCTTCCTTCCCACCACATTAAATTACCTACTCATTCTTTCTTTGTGTTGCATATTAGTTAACTCATTAAAGGACCAGTGCTCATGAAGTAATGAATCTCTTATTCTAAGCAATTTTTCAAAAATTAAAAAAAAAAACTCCTTTTTTGCTTATAATAATAAAAATGCTCAGTCTAAGGAGAATGTGTTAAGAAGAACTTGAAGGGACTTTCCTGACAGTCCCATGTTTAAGACTCAACTTCCACTGCAAAGGTATGGGTTTGACCCCTGGTTGGGGAATTAAGATCCTGCATGCCCTGCAATGCCGGGAAAAAAAAAAAAATCACCTGTTGTCAGTTTATTCCAGGGTTTTTTCAATATATTTTAATGGAATCATGTAAATATGCAATTCTGCATTCTGCTTGTTCCACCCAGCATTTTAGTGAGCTTTTGCTCTACTAGTAAAACTTCTCTGAGAAGCAATTTAAGTGATGCATAGTATTTCATTTCACTATAATCAGATGTTTAGATAGTTTCCAATGTTTACTATTATATATAATGCTATGCAAATATTTTTCTGTATCTCTGATTATTTTTAGAGTAAGGTCTCGAAATGGAATTACTAAACCCAAAGATACAAACCTGTTTAAGACTTTTAGTGAATATTACCATTTTTACCTCCAGAAACATTATATCATTTACACTTCCACCAGTAGTGTGTGAAATTATCTCTCATCATCTTCTTATTTTCCTTGCATATCAAAATAGTAGGGGTTTCCTAGAGAGAGGAAAAAGCTTATTCACAAGGAATTATTTGAATGATAGAAATTTATGTGCTGTAGTTGATAGTACCTCTTAAGGCTTCTAAGTACAGTTGTGCAGTTTGTACACTGTACAGAAGCACCTGGCTGGGGGGCCAGAGGAGGTTAAAATCCATTTCATGCTCTGCTTTCCAAATGGAGTCCCCACAGGGCTTTTTCTAATTCAAAGGACCTGTAAAGTCTGTTGGTGGCCCTGATAGCTACCATTTATCCCTGTAATTACTACGTGTCTGACATGTGCTGAGGATTTTAAATTTATTATCACATTTAATCCTCATAACAACCCTGTGTTGAAAGTATTATCATTTCATTTTAGAAATGAAAAAACTGAGGATTAAAGAATTTATATAATCTGATCTAAATGTCCAGAATTTACACAGAATTTATAGGTATTGTAGTTTGAATTCAAATTAGATTTGTTTGATTCCAAACCTAGTGCTATTTTGACAACGACTAATGTTTAGTTAAGTGGGCCATCAAGCTTTCATCAAATGTCTCTGATAGGTCTTTTAGGCAGGTAAAATGATCACAGTTTACCAGTCACTAAGAAAAATAACACAACAATAGCATGATTGCTTGAAAACATTTGTACTCTGGGGGAAAAAATTCGCTACTTTCGTTACCCAATATGCATACAGATAAATAGTTTGAGTAATATTAATATTAGGTGATACACATTTATGAAAGTAGGTAATCTAGGAAAAGCATATTCTCACTGCAGATTACCATCTTCCATTGTATTTTATAGTGAGACCACTTATAGTATAGTGCTTGTTCACATCCCTCACAGAATATTATGGCCACAGCAATTTTAGTAAAGGGCTGTGGGAGAAAGCTTTATGAACAATATAAAGACTTGGTAGGAGAATGATTCATTTAATATCCTAACTTTTTTTAGTGATAGTCATGTTGGACTATTACTGTAATCATTAGTGAAAGCAGTGATGACTAGAGTTACTCAATCTAAGGAGAAAATTTGGCAGGGCCTAATATGCCTGTCTTGTAATCTCCATTAAATCTTGTTTGGCTCTCAGTTAATGCAAGACATTACCTGGAGGAAGCAAGTCCTGGAGTGGAATATCATACTCTTTCATATGTCATTTATCTTTTATGAGTTCTAGTCTAGCCAATGGAGTGTGACTCAGAGGTCATGTTGCTGCTACCTAAATACTCTATTCATTGATATTTGACCTTTGGCAAAGAGGTAGGTTTTCCATAGATACTATTCTCTAATGAACTCTGGTTGTAAATATCTCCCTGTTCTCCTTGGCAATAATAATTCCTACCTGTTGGGAGCTCCAGTTGACTCTGAAGTAATCATCTTATGAAAGGTAGAAATCATCAAAATTTCACTTGTTGGTAGAAAGGTAAATATAAAGAAGATACTTGTTATCATTATGGAAGAAAAAAAGGCATAGCTGTTTAAACTGCTTTAATTAAAGAAAAGATGGTTGCAAATGAGTTGATTTCTGTGTTTGGACTTCTCATGAATGATATGTTTTATATAAATATGTTAACAAAAATCCAGTCAAAATTATGTGTTGATCCCTGAGGGAGAAGAGGACATGGATGTAATATAAACTCAGCATCTTTTTAGTATGTATCATATAGCTTGGTGAAAGGGTTGATGTACATAAGAATTTGGGGCTTCCAGTTTAGTTCAGTTGCTCAGTTGTGTCCCACTCTTTGCGACCCCATGGACTGCAACACACCATGCTTTCCTGTCCATCAGCAACTCCTGGAGTTTACTCAAATTCATGTCCATTGAATTGGTGATGCCATCCAACCGTCTCATCCTCTGTTGCCCCCGTCTCCTCCTGCCTTCAATCTTTCCCAGCATCAGGGTCTTTTCAAAAGAGTCAGTTCTTTGCATCAGGTAGCCAAAATATTGGAGTTTCAGCTTCAGCATCAGTCCTTCCAATGAACACCCAGGACTGATTTCCTTTAGGATTGACTGGTTGGATCTCCTTTCAGTCCAAGGGACTGTCAAGAGTCTTCTCCAATACCACAGTTCAAAAGCATCAATTCTTTGGCACTCAACTTTCTTTGTAGCCCAACTCTCATATCCATCCATGACTACTGGAAAAACCATCAGTTCAGTTCCATTCAGTTCAGTTGCTCAGTCTTGTCTGACTCTTTGTGATCCCATGGACTGCAGCACACCAGGCTTCCCTGTTGATCACCAACTCCTGGAGCTTACTTAAACTCATGTCTATTGAGTCAGTGATGCCATCCAACCATCTCATGCTCTGTCATTCCCTTCTCCTCCTGCCTTCAATCTTTCCTAGAATCAGGGTCTTTTCAAAAGTGTCAGTTCTTTGCATCAGGTCGCCAAAATACTGGTGTTTCAACTTCAGCATCAGTCCTTCCAATGAATACTCAGGATTGATCTCCTTTAGGATGGACTAGTTGGATCTCCTTGCTGTCCAAAGGAGTCTCAAGAGTCTTCTCCAACACCACAGTTCGAAAGCATCAGTTCTTTGTCACTCATCTTTCTTTATCATCCAACTCACATCCATACATGACTACTGGAAAAACCATAGCTTTGATTAGATGGACCTTTGTGAGCAATGTCTTGGCTTCCAGTTTTGAGTAAATGAAAGTTGGCTTAAAGTGTGGTACTTTTAAAGGACATTTACCCTCTAGTCATCATCTAACTAGGGCTTATGTTTTCACTGATTTGTATTCTAGGTGATTTATTTATAAAATTGTGCAAAATTTTGGAAACTGAGAAAGGGATTATTCTTATCAGGTAACTATATCTTGATGACAATTCTGACATTTCAAGATTACCCATTGATGGTATTATATCTTGTGGGGTTTTCTTTTAATACTTAGTTTAAAGATTAAGATAAAGGGCCTGTAATAAAGCTCAGAAATGCTTCTGTCTAAAAGATAAATATGGTGATTGCTCTTTACACACAACCTGCAATCAGGAACAATATGACCAGCTAAGGATATAGAAATTTAAATCATAAGTGCAGAGGGTTGCATCCTGGTGTACCCGAAACATGTTCCATACTACCTTGGCTTTAAAATTCTCTAATTTTTCTATTTTATTAGAAGTTATTCACTTTGGGAGCAATAAAGAAACTCCAACTTGAACTGCCTTGTATCTTTTAGTTGGAATTTTCCCAAAGCACAAAAGTTAAAATGTAAAAGTTGCTGTGTTTCATTAGTTTTATTCTTTTGAATGCTGCTACGGTGAAAGCTCTGTGTGAAATTATTAGAAGGCAAGTTTTCAAGTGATTGTAAAAGAAGATGCATATATGGGGACTCACTCAAAGGGCATTATTTAAAAAAGAAATTTTTCAGCCACCTATATCTCAGGGTATCTGTTCCCATTCAAGGATAGAGAAGCCACCATCTGTATGATTATTTTTACATCTGAACTTTTTTTTATACACCGGAGAGACTCAAAACTTTCAGGGTCATTTGCTCAGCATGTAGTGGAATGTCCTGTGCAATAGATTCCAATTAATATGACCGTGTTCAATAGCCCTGTACCACCAATGATGTTTAACTGCTTTCCACTTGGCTTTATATGGCACTTCTTTGTTGCAGCTGCAACCAGGTCTATCGCCCCTTTGATAGAATTTCAGTTACCCCAGGGAGAAGCTTTCAACTTTATTAAGCATTGAAGTCTGCACATTTATTCTTCTATGGAAGAACAGATCAAAAGCACACTTTCTGAGGAAGTAATCTGAAAAATTAGGATAGCACTTGTGGACTTTGGCAATAATGTTTTCCTGTAATTGAAACCTAAGAACCTGTGTCAAATGACTAGACTATTATGAACTTCTTAGCATTTAACAAACCTTCTATCTTGCTCTCTCTCTTTTTTTAAGTAAATAGGGTTCTTTAATTCGACTTAACTAATTCTTTAGCATGCTGTGTCCCTTTTGTTGTGGTTAGAAAGCCTAAATCTAGGTTTAGAGATAGGGAACTGACAATCAAGGAAAAAAACAATTAGATGATTAAGTTATGAAATAGAAAAAATGCCTGTGGTTTTCAGTCCTTCTCTAGCATTAACTCATTGTAAAAAATTGAAAAAGACGCAGGTTTTCTGGGCCACAGTTTCCTCATCTTTGAAAACTGAGGATTAGCTGAAGTATCTGTAAGACTTCTGCTGAATCTGAAATTCTCTGAGTCTAAATGTTGGGCAGGATGTGATCAGACAGAGACAATTCCTTATATTTGTACACAGGCATTTTTATTTTGCATCCTCTGTGTGTTTTGATTTCAGGTTTGGATTGGCAATGGAATAATGCAGTACATTTTTATTGCGAATTGAAATGATATGTACCTGGAACACAGGTAAAGCCAGAGTAATACTGTCTTTACAAAGGAGATTAGACTGAGTCCCATTTCTCCCATAAATCCCAAGAAGCTAGAACTTCGGAAAGATATCACATAGACACCTCTGAGAAATTGTCTCAAATACATACACATACAGGAGGGACAGCAGCTAGACAGCCAGCCGGGTGGTGTGAAGCTGCAGCAGGCACACAGTGCTGGGCGGGAGAGGGCACTGGACCCCAGGCCCTGGTTGAGGCAGGCAAGTGAGCAGGACTGCCCAGTGATCTGCCTCTGAGCATGCGAAACCTTGTGCCTCCTGGGGGACGGTCGAAGTCTATGCTATGGAAGAGGAGAAGCTAATGGCAGAGAAAGATAGCTTGGATCCATCTTTTATGCACTCATCTTGCCTTTTGGCAAAAAGATGGGAGACTAGATAGCAGAGTAGAAGGAACTTCAGCTCATCTCCTCCCAAGAGAACACTAAAACCAAAACTAACTGCTGAATAGCTATTGATAAAAAGGACTGCTGCTGCTGCTGCTGCTGCTGCTGCTGCTGCTAAGTGGCTTCAGTCATGTCCGACTCTGTGCGACCCCATAGATGGTAGCCCACCAGGCTCCCCGTCCCTGGGATTCTCCAGGCAAGAATACTGGAGTGGGTTGCCATTTCCTTCTCCAGTGCATAAAAGTGAAAAGTGAAAGTGAAGTCGCTCAGTCATGCCTGACTCTTAGCGACCCCATGGACTGCAGCACACCAGGCTCCTCCATCCATGGGATTTTCCAGGCAAGAGTACTGGAATGGGTTGCCATTGCATTATCTGGATAAAAAGGACTGGAACTTACCAAAAAGGATATTCTACATCCAAAGACAGAAAGTCCAAAGAAACGGTAGAAGGTATAATTGAATCACTTTACTTTACATCTGAAACTATCACAAGGTTGTTAATCAGCTATACTCCAAAATAAAATAAAAAGTTAAAAAAAGAGAGATGGTAGAAGGGGCACACTCATGATATAATTGGATCTCATACCTGCTGGGTGGGAAACCCACAAACTGGAAAATAATTATATCGCAGAAGTTCTTCTGCAGAAGTACAAGTTCTGAGCCAGAAATCAGTCTCCCCAACCTGGGGGTCTTGCATCAGTAGGAGGAGCCCCCAGAGCATTTGGCTTTGAAGGCCAGCGGGACTTAATTGCAGGAGCTCCACAGAATCAGGTGAAACAAAGACTCCACTCTTGGAGTGCACAGACATGGTTTCCTGCACACCTGAAGCCAGGGCAAAGGCAGTGACTTCATATTCATGGAGCCAGATCTACCTACTGTTTTGGAGGGTGTCCTGGGAAGGCTGTCTCTGGGGTCATAAAAGCTAGTGGTAGAAATACTGGGGAGTGTTTGTTCATCTACTTGAACTCTGGCTGGAGGCAGACATCTTGTTTGGATAATTAGCACCAAGACCTGGTCCCACCCACCACACCTGTAGGCTCCAGTGCTTGGATGGAAGTGAAAGTGTTAGTCACTCAGTCTGGTCCAACTCTTTGCAACCCCATAGACTGTAGCCTGCCAGCCTCCTCTGTCCATGGAATTCTTTAGGCAAGAACACTGGAATAGGTAGCCATTCTCTTCTCTAGGGGATCTTCCCAATCCAGGGATCAAACCCAGGTGTCCTGCATTTTAGGCAGATTCTTTACCATCTAAGCTACCAGGAAAGCCCAGTGCTTTAGGCCAAAAACCTATTGGGTGTGAACACAGCCCCACCCATCAGCAGACAGGCTGAAAAAGACTTCCTAAGCCCACAGCCACTTCAAGACATGCCCCCTGATGCAGCCCTGCCTGCAAGAGGGCCAAGACCCCAGTTCCACCCACCCAGGAGGCCTGCCAGCCCCTCCCACCAAAAAGTCTGCACAAGCCTCTAGACTAGCCTCACCCCTGGGGCAGACACCAGAAGCATGAAAACTATGATCCAGCACCCTGGGGAATGCAATTCATAACCTACCCTGGGACCAACTGGTCCCTGGCCCTTGTGTGATGAGATGGGGAGTACTTCTAGGACACTTAGGATGTCCCCTACAGAAGGCCACTGCTCCAAGGTTGAGAAAACTAACTAACCTTCCACATACGTAAAAACACAAATAGAAATTTAAACAAAATGAGGTGGCAGAAGAATATGTTCCACACAAAGGACAAGATAAAACCCCAGAAGAACAACTGTGTGATGTGGAGATAGACAACCTACTCAAGAAAGAATTCAGAGTAATGATTGTAAAAATGATCCAAGAACTTGGGAAAAGAATGGATGCACAGAGCAAGAAGTTACAAAAAGTTTTTACAATGAATCGTTGCTCAGTCACCTCTGATTCTTTGCAACTCCATGGACTGTAGTCCATCAGGCTCCTCTGTCCATGGACTTCTCCAAGAATACTGGCCTGGGTAGCCATTCCCTTCTACAGGGGATCTTACTGACCCAGGGATGGAACCCTGGTCTCCTGCATTGCAGGCAGATTCTTACCATCTGAGCCACCAGGGAAGCCCCTAACAAAAAGTTAGAAAATATAAAGTCCACACATATACAACAGAACGGGACACACATACAACATGATAGCAAGGAGATCAAACCAGTCAATCCTAAAGGAAATCAACCCTAAATATTTATTGGAAGGACTAATGCGGAAGCTGAAGCTCCAATACTGTGGCTACCTGATGTGAAGAGCTGAGTCATTGGAAAAGACCCTATGCTGGGAAAGATTGAAGGCAGGAGGAGAAGGGGGCAACAGAGGATAAGATGGTTGGATGGCATCAGTGACTCAATTGGCTTGAGTTTGCGCAAACTGCGGGAGGCAGTGAAGGACAGGGAAGCCCAGCATGCTGTGGACCACGGGGTCGCAAAGAGCTGGACATGAATTAGCTACTGAACACCACCACCACATACATACACACACACAATTCAGGTTTCTCCACACTGATGGGACAAATTATTGCCTTCTGTGTTAGTCTGAATATGAGGGCTAACCCCGTTATTAGCTCTTTCAAAGGTTTAGATAAAAATCTTGTGTTCCAGTTTGTGGAATTTAGATCCTTGAAAGGGATTTCCTTGAATCAAAATGTATACTACATACTGCCTATAGGCTGAATATAATTTCTAACAGCATTTTGTCAATGGATGCTCAAAACACAAGTATTAAATCCAGAAGTCCTCAAAATGTTTTAGCACAAAAAGGTTGGATATTATTTTATAGGCCAATTCTTTCCAACATTTTCAATTCTGATGATTAGGGATCAAGTGAGACCATGTCCCTCTTCAGGATCTTAATAAATAACAAAGATCTAACTACCACTAAGACATGGATGATATTATTGGAAACTTTTACTAGGGAAGTATGAATTTAGGAGCTACGTTTCTAATCTCAGATCTTCAGAATTTTATTTCTGATATTGGACAATTTACTTGTCCTATTTGTCCTTGTATTATCTTTTATACTATACCAAACCCTTACAAGTAATAGTTTCTTGAAGGATAATAACAATGTGGAATGTGACACCATATGAAATAACTTGGTATACTTGATTGGGTTAAAAGTTTACTGATCTATTTCAAACTTTGAATGGTTCTTTTCACTAATGCATATTAGTAATATGGAATGAAGCAGGGCAAAGACTAATAGAGTTTTGCCAAGAAAATGCACTGGTCATAACAAATACCTTCTTCCAGCAACACAAAAGAAGACTCTATACATGAACATCACCAGATGGTCAACACCGAAATCAGATTGATTATATTCTTTGCAGCCAAAGACGGAGAAGCTCTATGCAGTTAGCAAAAACAAAACCAGGAGCTGACTGTGGCTCAGACCATGAACTCCTTATTGCCAAATTCAGACTTAAATTGAAGAAAGTAGGGAAAACCACTAGATCATTCAGGTATGACCTAAATCAAATCCCTTATGATTATACAGTGGAAGTGAGAAATAGATTTAAGGGCCTAGATCTGATAGATAGAGTGCCTGATGAACTATGGAATGAGGTTCGTGACATTGTACAGGAGACAGGAATCAAGACCATCCCCATGGAAAAGAAATGCAAAAAAGCAAAATGGCTGTCTGGGGAGGCCTTACAAATAGCTGTGAAAAGAGGGGAAGTGAAAAGCAAAGGGGAAAAGGAAAGATATAAACATCTGAATGCAGAGTTCCAAAGAATAGCAAGAAGAGATAAGAAAGCCTTCTTCAGTGATCAACGCAAAGAAAGAGAGGAAAACAACAGAATGGGAAAGACTAGGGATCTCTTCAAGAAAATTAGAGATACCAAGGGAACATTTCATGCAAAGATGGGCTCGATAAAGGACAGAAATGGTATGGGCCTAACAGAAGCAGAAGATATTAAGAAGAGATGGCAAGAATACACAGAAAAACTGTACAAAAAAGATCTTCATGACCCAGATAATCACGATGGTGTGATCACTGACCTAGAGCCAGACATCCTGGAATGTGAAGTCAAGTGGGCCTTAGAAAGCATCACTACGAACAAAGCTAGTGGAGGTGATGGAATTCCAGTTGAGCTATTCCAAATCCTGAAACATGATGCTGTGAAAGTGCTGCACTCCATATGCCAGCAAATTTGGAAAACTCAGCAGTGGCCACAGGACTGCAAAAAGGTCAGTTTTCATTCCAATCCAAAGGAAAGGCAATGCCAAGGAATGTTCAAACTACCGCACAATTGCACTCATCTCACACGCTAGTAAAGTAATGCTCAAAATTCTCCAAGCCAGGCTTCAGCAATATGTGAACCGTGAACTTCCTGATGTTCAAGCTGGTTTTCGAAAAGGCAGAGGAACCAGGGATCAAATTGCCAACATCCACTGGATCATGGAAAAAGCAAGAGAGTTCCAGAAAAACATTGATTTCTGCTTTATTGACTATGCCAAAGCCTTTGACTGTGTGGATCACAATAAACTGTGGAAAATTCTGAAAGAGATGGGAATACCAGACCACCTGATCTGCCTCTTGGGAAATTTGTATGCAGGTCAGGAAGCAACAGTTAGAACTGGACATGGAACAACAGACTGGTTCCAAATAGGAAAAGGAGTTCGTCAAGGCTGTATATTGTCACCCTGTTTATTTAACTTATATGCAAAGTACATCATGAAAATTGCTGGACTGGAAGAAACACAAGCTGGAATGAAGATTGCTGGGAGAAATATCAATAACCTCAGATATGCAGATGACACCACCCTTATGGCAGAAAGTGAAGAGGAACTCAAAAGCCTCTTGATGAAAGTGAAAGTGGAGAGTGAAAAAGTTGGCTTAAAGCTCAACCTTCAGAAAACGAAGATCATGGCATCCGGTCCCACCACTTCATGGGAAATAGATGGGGAAACAGTGGAAACAGTGTCAGACTTTATTTTTCTGGGCTCCAAAATCACTGTAGATGGTGACTGCAGCCATGAAATTAAAAGACGCTTACTCCTTGGAAGGAAAGTTATGACCAACCTAGATAGCATATTCAAAAGCAGAGACATTACTTTGCCAACAAAGGTTCATCTAGTCAAAGCTATGGTTTTTCCTGTGGTCATGATGGATGTGAGAGTTGGACTGTGAAGAAGGCTGAGCGCCGAAGAATTGATGCTTTTGAACTGTGGTGTTGGAGAAGACTCTTGAGAGTCCCTTGGACTGCAAGGAGATCCAACCAGTCCATTCTGAAGGAGATCAGCCCTGGGATTTCTTTGGAAGGAATGATGCTGAAGCTGAAACTCCATTACTTTGGCCACCTCATGTGAAGAGTTGACTCATTGGAAAAGACTCTGATGCTGGGAGAGGTTGGGGGCAGGAGGAGAAGGGGACGAAAGAGGATGAGATGGCTGGATGGCATCACTGGTCGATGGATGTGAGTCTGGGTGAACTCTGGGAGTTGGTGATGGACAGAGAGGCCTTGTGTGCTGCGATTCATGGGGTCGCAAAGAGTTGGACATGACTGAGCGACTGATCTGATCTGATTAGTAATATTATTTTGCATATTTTGTAATATTATTCATTGGTCATTGGAAAAATATTTGTTCCCTGACTTATTCAGATACTCTGAATTTTAACCCATTCATTATACATTACCCCCAAATTTTTCTGTTAATATCATCATGAATCTCATTGGATAAGACTTTAAATGTTAAGAAGTTGTAAAGTTCGCCATGGTAGACTCAAGGTTTCTAAATTTTTAGTTTTCTCTCAAATTTTATCAGGGGCAAAAAAAATACCATATGTTGTTTCCCTTGAAGTGACAGGCTTATTTGTTAATTAAAACAAGTTGAAAAGTGTACCAAATACCCAATCTGATAATCCATCATTTGTCTGTCAGTCTTTTTTTTCATGTAAAAATGATGTTTTATAAAAATGTAAACTGGTTCCATTTTTTATTCAATTGTGCAAATTGCTTTTCCTAGGGACAATATCCTATTTCAGAATATAGCAGAAGGGTTTCAGGCATACTTCTCATTTCATTATACAGAACATTAATAAGATGTATAAATTTAATAAAGTAATCATTTTATTGCCTTATAAAGGACATTCTTTTCAGGTTTCAAACATTTTTGTTTGCTCTTTTGACTGTGCCATACAGCTTGCAGGATCTTAGTTCCGCAACCAGGGATTGAACACAGACCCTTGGCAGTGAAAGTGCAGAGTTTGAACTACTGGAAATTCCCTGTAAAAGACATTCTTAAGTGAACCTAGCATTTTATTGATATTTTTATTTTGAGTGCATAATGGTGAAGAATGTAACTCCCAGTGTAGTATGGTGTCACTGTTTTGATTCTTCCTAACGGAGAAGGCAATGGCACCCCACTCCAGTACTCTTGCCTGGAAAATCCCATGGACGGAGGAGCCTGGTAGGCTGCAGTCCACGGGATCCTGAAGAGTCTCACATGACTGAGCAACTTCACTTTCACTTTTCGCTTTCATGCATTGGAGAAGGAAATGGCAACCCACTCCAGTGTTCTTGCCTGGAGAATCCCAGGGATGGGGGAGCCTGGTGGGCTGCGGTCTATGGGGTCGCACAGAGCTGGACACGACTGAAGCGACTTAGCAGCAGCAGCAGCAGCAAGGGACCAAAAGTTTTACCCACCATTGCTTTTGCACCACTAGTAAATATTAACATAATGAAGAACAAAAATAGCATCTTAGGTTTCTTTTCAAACTTAAACTTTTCATTTTGTATTGGGGTGTTTTATTACGAAAGTATTTTTGGCTTTGCACACTTCCTGTGTCTTGGAGACCCCAGGAGCATGCAGATTGCATTTCTCTGTCCAGAAAACCACTGGACTAGAGTTCAATATTAATATGTGATGGATTCTGAGCCTGCTTTGGTCCTGTAGTTGAAAACTTCAATATATCTATTATTTCCTTTTCTTTTATAGTGGATATGGGGGAAGAGAAGTATTAATAGTATATTTACTTTCCATAGGCTTCCTCAGATAATGCAGTTCATGTCAAGCACAGCAACAATTTCTTCCTATTTTTTTTCCAGGTTAGAGCTAACTGGTTAATAATTGAATTTTATCTTTAGGCCAACACTTAAATGTAGATGAGAAAGTAATCATCTTCCTTTTTCTAGAATTGTTATTAAGGTTTTAAAAATTCAAGCCCGAAAAATGCTCTGTGGTACAAGTTTCTTTCACTGAAGTGAAAAACATAAGCTAATATTATGCTAATGATTACAATCAGATTATTTGAAAGGAAGATCTTTGACTCATTTTTCACCATGTATAATGTACCTGGTGCTTGGAAATTCCTCAAGAACTGCATATGTGCA
Organism: Bos taurus; assembly: GCF_002263795.3. NCBI lineage: Eukaryota > Metazoa > Chordata > Mammalia > Artiodactyla > Bovidae > Bos > Bos taurus. The sequence continues at coordinate 86,181,842 of NC_037328.1, forward strand.
GATGAAAATGGAGTTCATAATCCATAGGACAAATAAATTCCTGAGAATGTGAAGATTCTCCCTAAGAACCCAAGAACATAAATACTAACAATTTATTCACTGAAACTGAAAACAAGATTTGAAAATTTAAAGATCATCTTTGAGCAGTAGGAAAATCTAATCATTTTTATTCGACAGATTTTAAGCTTCCTTCTTCTTGAAAATTCTTCCTAGTCTAGCAAACACTAAAATATATAAAAAATCATAGTGCAGGTTGCACTTCAAATGTGTCTTTAAATTTTCATATCCAACAGATTTGAAAATTGAATCATATTTTAAATGTATTAGGAAAAATCCCCATATAAAAGAATCATAAGATGAATCATTTCAGTAAGGAATTCTATTGTTAGTCACAGAAAAATCCTTTCTAAATTATATTTTGAGTGTCTGGATTTATGTATTTCATGTATTTTAAGGAAAGATATGTTACAGCAGAAGCTATTATAAGGAAAGGAAAAGTGCAGTCGCTCAGTGGGGTCTGACTCTTTGCGACCCCACGAACTGTAGCCTACCAGGCTCCTCCGTTCATGGGACTTTCCAGGCAAAAGTACTGGAGTGGGTTGCCATTTCCTTCTCCAGGGGATCTTCCTAATGCAGGGATCGAACCCGGGTCTCCCACATTGCAGGCTAACGCTTTACCATCTGAGCCATCAGGGAAGCTATTATATGTATATGTATAATGGTAGAAGTTATTATTTCCTTATTATTCATCAAGTTAGAATCACACTGGAATCACACCATACTGTTGAGAAGTATCTTGATGAAAATAAACTAATGTGAGATAGAGCTGAGCTGGCCACCAGTGATAGAATTAATTTCAGCATGCATCTTCCTTGACTTCTTAGCACCATTCAAAACCATTGGCCACTCCCTTTCTTGAACATGCTTCTCTCTCTTTTTAATATCTGTTGGTTTATATTGATACTATTGACTCAACTATTTCTTGATTACCTCTTTGGCTCTTTTCTCAGAGTCCCTTTTTGGCTTATACTCTACCAGATATCAGAGCTCTTTAGGTCATAGCCCTGGGATATTCTATTCTTACACAGAGTCAGACTTCCAAGGATATGAATCCTGGTTACAGTGCTTAAACTCACTGCAGATAAGACTTACACCCTATGTGCCTCAGTTTTCTAATATATGAAAATGAGATAATAGTAATATCTACTTCTTGGGGTTATGGTGAGGATTATGTGAATGTATATAAAGAATTTAAAATAGTGCCTGGTATATAATAGGCATTCAGTAAGCTTTAATTTGCTTTTATTCTGTAATACATTCTCTCCCTAAGTAATTTTATCAATTCCTGTAAATGCATGCTCAGTCACTTAGTCACCCCAGACTCTTTGCAACCCCACAGACTGTAACCCTCCAGGCATCTCTGTCCAGGGAATTTTCCAGGCAAGGATATTGGAGTGGGGTGCTATTTCCTATTCCAGGGAATTGTCTCAAACTCGCATCTCATGCATTGGCAGGCAGATTTTATACCACTGAGCCACCTGGGAAGCCCATTCCCACCCTTTTGCCAATAAATCCTAAATGGTGGTGGTCACTAAGTCACATCTGACTCATGACCCCATGGACTGCAGCCCACCAGGCTTCTCTGTTCATGGGGTTTCCCAGGAGTGGGTTGCAATTTCCTTCTCCAGGGCTGGAATTGGAGGGATGGAATTCAGGGATGGAACTCAGCTCTCAAACACACATCTTCTGCATCGCAGGCAGATTCTTTACCTCTGAGCCACCAGGGAAGTTGATAAATCCTAAATATACATCTCTAGTTCACATGTTTCTTCAGAGAATCAAACCTTATACCTGTCTGACTATTTATTATCTTCTTTTGCATGTCTCTTAGACATTTTGAGTTTTTAGGTCTTTAATCCACTTTGAGTTTATCTTTGTGTATGGTGTTAGGTCTTTAATCCATTTTGAGTTTATCTTTGCATATGGTGTTAGGAAGTGTTCTAATTTTATTCTTTTACATAGCTGTCCAGTTTTCCCAGCATCACTTATAGTCTTGCCTCCTTTGTCAAAGATAAGGTGCCCATAGGTGTGCGGGTTTATCTCTGGCTTTCTATCTTGTTCCAGTGGTCGATATTTCTGTTTTTGTGCCAGTACCATACTGTCTTGATGACTATAGCTTTGTAATATAGGCTTGCAGTATAGTCTGAAGTCAGGAAAATTGATTCCTCCAGCTCCATTCTTCTTTCTCAAGGTTGCTTTGACTATTCAGGTCTTTTGTTTTTCCATGTGAATTGTGAGATTTTTTTGTTCTAGTTCCATGAAAAATGCCATTGGTAATTTGATACAGACTGCATTGAATCTGTAGCTTGCTTTGGGTAGTATAGTCACTTTCACAATGTTGATTCTTCCAGTCCAAGAACATGGTATATCTCTCCATCTGTTTATGTCATCTTTGAGTTCTTTCATCAGTGTCTTAGAGTTTTCTGTATACAGCTCTTCTGTCTCCTTGAAAGCGTTAGTCACTCAGTCATATATGACTCTGTGAGACCCTATGGACTGTAGCCTGCCAGGCTCCTCTGTCCATGGGATTTTCCAGGCAAGAATACTAGAGTGGATTGCCATTTCTTTCTCCAGGGGATCTTCCCAACCCAGGGGTTGAAACTGGGTCTCCTACATTGCAATCAGAATCTTTATCATCTGAGCCACCAGGGAAGACCAGTTTTGTCTCCTTAGGTAGGTGTATTCTTACGTATTTTTATCCTTTTGTTGCAGTCATGCATGAGATTGATTCCTTAATTTTTCTTTCTGGTTTTTCATTGTTAGTGTATAGAAATACAAAGGATTCCTATACACTATCCTGCAACTTTACTAAATTCATTGAATAGCTCTAGTAATTTTCTGATAGTATCTTTAGGGTTTTCTGTGTATAGTATCATGCCATCTGTAAACAACAAGAGTTTTACTTCTTATTTTCCAATCTGGATTCCTTTTATTTCTCTTTCTGCCCTGATTGCCATGGCTAGGACTTTCAAAACTATGTTAAATGATAGTGGCAAGTGTGGGTATCCTTGTCCTGTTCCTGACCTTCATGGAAATTCTTTCAGTTTTACATCATTGAGAATAATTTTTGCTGTGGGTTTATCATATATGGGGGCTTCCCTTGTGGCTCAGCTGGTAAAGAATCTGCCTGCAATGCGGGAGACCTGGATTCAATCCTGGGTTGGGAAGATCGCCTGGAGAAGAGAAAGGCTACCCATTCCAGTATTCTGGCCTGGAGAATCCATGGACTGTATAGTCCATGGGGTCGCAAAGAGTCAAACACAACTGAGGGACTTTCACTTTCACTCTTATCATAAAGTGAAGTAAAAGAAAGTGCAGTCGCTCAGTTGTGTCCAACTCTTTGCGACCCCATGGACTGTAGCCTACCAGGCTTCTCTGTCCATGGGATTTTCCAGGCAAGAGTACTGGAGTGCGTTGCCATTTCCTTCTCCAGGGGATCTTCCCGACCCAGGGATTGAAGCCAGGTCTCCCGCATTGCAAGCAGACGCTTTACCCTCTGAGCCATCAGGGAAGCTCCCTTACTCTTACCATATATGGCCTTTATTATGTTGAGGTAGGTTGCTTTTATGCCCTTTTCTGATGAGTTTTTATCATAAATGGGTGCTGAATTTTGTGGAAAGCTTTTTCTGCATCTATCATCATAAGATTTTTATCTTTTACTTTGTTAATATGGTGAACATTGCCATAGTATTTTAAGCATACATATTTTTGTATGCATCTCTAAAAAATTAAGGACTCTTTTTAAAAATATCAAAATATTAGTGACTCATAATTATTTTTCTTTTTTTATGTTGATTTACATCAGAATCCAAATAAAGTCCACATATAGCGGTTGCTTATATGCCTCCTAAGCATCTTTCAATTCTTCTATTCCTTCTTCTCCTTCTCTTTCCCTAGAAATATATTTGTTGAAGAAACAGTCATTGACCTTATAGTTACACTTTGTGCCCTGTACTTCTTATAAAGTTTAATAGTTAGATCTTAAGACTTGGCTTGCTTATGTTCAGGATTGCTTTTTTATAAGGCTACTTCATGGGAAGTATTGGCACTTCCACCAGGAAGCACATAAGTCTGATTATCTCCCCTTTTTGTGATGTTGATAGCTGGTTATTGTTTAGAATAGGTCCATTATGCCATTAGTGGTTACAAAGCATTAATATTATATCATTGTTTCTTCACTTATTGGCTGAAACGCTTCTATGAAGAGAAACTTTTGGTAACCCAGCAGTACATTTCATATGGGAAAGGCAAAATATTCTTTCTTTTTATTTATCAGCTTTCAGCACTGATTCTGTGTTATAGTCCATGGGTGATGAATGAACTTTTAAAAATGTTTTTATATGTTTTGATCCATTGTATCTTTATTGATGCTCAAATGGTACTATTTTTTGACTTGTAGAAGTATCATCAGTTTGGCCCTTGAATCCTTTTGACAAACCTCAATAGTCTTTGTTAACCTCACTGTTTTCTGGTATGATAAGATGTTTTGGGATCACCTTAGATATCTCTTGCTCCAGAATTCAAACCATCCATTTATCCAAGGAGCCCAGTATTGGGAAATGGTGCTTAGAGACCACAATCTGGATTTTAGGAACATTTACTGCCACTTCATTGGTCATTGTTTCTAAGCTTGCTCAGAATTGGGAAGTATGTAAATATTATTTAAAAGAAAAGACAAGTTCATGATATTATAAATTTAAGATTACTTCTTTGATTTTTTATTCATTCCATTTTTTTACTATTGTGAAAACTTTGTTTCTTAATGGTATAAACTTAATTACTTTTGTCTATCCTAAATTGTAAAAAGTAGTTTCAGAATAGCATAATCAGTGTTATAATTAATAATATAATTATTGAAAATTATTCAAGATTTTTTTTTACATTTCATTTATTTATAATTTTAAATAAATAATAAGTTCTATGTGCTATCAGAAAAGGCATAAAATAATTGCAGACTATAGTTATACTACCTTCCAGAAAGGTGAAAATAATTTTATCTAATGATTCATGTTTAATATGTTCAAATTCAATACAGTCCCTTTAACAGAGAAAGTACAGTTTCTGAAATGAAATCTAATTTTTTCTGGGGAAAGGAAAGTAGCCCCAATTCTTCAGAACTTTTCTTTCATCACAGGTGAATCATCCAATAATGAAAGCCTGTGTCCTTGGTGCTTATGGCACTTTATTCGTTGGATAAATTGGCCTCAAGAAGTGTAAGATCATTGTTGGTCTTAAGTAATAAGAACTTGATTTCCAGGTGTTGAATTGAATTTGGAATAACACTTATATAGGTTTCTTGACCTCAGTATTTGCTTAGTTCTCTTTCAAGACTCTGGCTTGTTCCATCCCATTTTTACAAAGTGCAGCTTTGCAGCCCTTGCTTCCCATCCTGTCCAGTGTTTCAGAGCAAGGTCAGAATGCCCTGCATTAATGTTGGAAATGCAGACCTTAGGACCTTCAATGGAATGCTGCCAATCTCCAGAATGTTTTGCTATTTTCTCTTTGAAAAAAAAAAAAAAAGCTGTATTTAAGCCTCAGACCAAAGATGTAAGCTCTTGGGCCCTTATTTAAAAGACTAAAATACCTTGGATTTTCAATTCATCTGTCCTCCTTCAAAAAGTCTTCCTACAATATGCAATTTATTAAAGAAAGAAATATTTGTCTTTAATAAATATTCCATTGCTATTAAAAGACTTGATCTCAAGCATTTCCACAGGGCAGTCATTGTAGGATATTGACGAGGAGCAGGAAGTTTAAGAGTATAAGACAGGATTCAAATCCCAGACCTGCTGTACTTACTTACACTGTGACTATGGACAAGTAAAACAACCTTTAGCCTCAGTTTTTCCCTCCGTAAAATGGAGACAATAATAATACCTATCAGTTCAGTTCAGTTGTTCGGTTGTGGCCAACTCTTTGCAACCCCATGGGCTTCATGTCAGGCTTCCCTGTCCATCACCAACTCCTGGAGCTTACTCAAACTTGTGTCCACCAAGTTGGTGATGCCATCCAACCATCTCATCCTCTGTCGTCCCCCTCTCCTCCTGCCTTCAATCTATCCCAGCATCAGAGTCTTTTCAAATGAGTCAGTTCTTCGCATCAGGTGGCCAAAGTATTGGAGTTTCAGCTTCAACATCAGTCCTTCCAATGAATATTCAGGACTTATTTCCTTTAGGATAGACTGGTTGGATCTCCTTGCTGTCCGAGGGACTCTCAAAAGAGTCTTCTCCAACACCACAGTTCAAAAGCATCTATACTTTGGCACTCAGCTTTCTTTATAGTCCAACTCTCACATCCATACATGACTGGATGGATGGAAAAACCATAGCTTTGACTAGATGGACTTTTGTTGGAAAAGTAATGTCTCTGCTTTTTAATATGCTGTCTATGGGTAAAGTGTCTGCCTGCAATGCAGGAGACCCAGGTTCGATCCCTGGGTCGGGAAGATCCCCTGGAGAAGGAAATGGCAACCCACTCCAGTACTCTTGCCTGGAAAATCCCATGGACAGAAAAGCCTGGTAGGCTACAGTCCATGGGGTCGCAAAGAGTCGGACACGACTGAGCAACTTCACTTCCTTTCACTTCATGTTGATCATAGATTTTCCTCCAAGAAGCAAGTATCTTTTAATTTCATGGCTGCAGTCACCATCTATAGATTATTCGAGCAATAAATGTTAAATGATTCATCAGCGTTTCTGACACTGTATGCAAGAATATAAGAAATGTTGGTAGAGCAGAAAAATAATTGGTAGAACAGGTTAGAGAAAATTAACAAAAATCTAAAGCTAAAAAACACCATCAAGCAACTGGATTTAATTAACATTCATGGTGAATTCCACCCAACAGCAGCAGAGTATACATTTTCTTTAAGTGCACCAAGAACATTGACTAAGATAGACAATATCCTGAGTTATAATTGAAATCATACAAGGTGTATTCTTTGAATATAATGGATTTAAATTAAAATAAACCTGGTAATCTTGAGTTTTAACCTGGTTTCAAATAGAAGCAGATTTGAATTCTAGCTCTATCTCTTACATATTTTGGAACCTTAAACAATTGATTTTTACCTTATTGCTTTCTTTTCTAATTTATAGACTGGGCTTAATAAGTATATCTACCTTATGATACTGTCAAGATTAAAGTGATAATGCATTTATATAAAGTGCATAAGACACTTTCATCACCTATATGCCTTCAATATGCCTTAGTTATTATGTAGAGGAAGGAGCAAATGCTAGAGGCAAGATTATTGATAACAAAAGGTGGCAGCAGCTGTTTGATTTTAAAATAACAAAAAGTGTAATGGAATTCCTTGCCGTTGATCCAGCATAACTTATTTTAACATTTTACTTCACTGTCACCCATATGTCATTGTGGAAACATCTTTATTGTGGGTGATACTGGGACTGAGTCACATAGCCTCGCACTGGTGGACTGTATTTTCTTGTATTGATTCACATATCCCTCCTCTTGATTACCTCCCTCTTGACTAGTTAATTTTGTTGTTGAAAATGGGAATCAGGATTGGGAGAGGTGGTTCATTCATTTAATAAATTATCATTCATCACCTACTTTTAATGAGCACTAAGTTAAATAGTAGGCAAGCATCACCAGAACTTATGGTCTAAAGGGAAAGCAAATATAACAAATTACAATTAAATAAGCAATTATGGTAAAAGGCATTGAGTGCTGTGGCTATTGAAATGTAGTTTCTTTTTTAAGATTCAGTCTTTAATTTTTTTTTAATTGAAGTATAGTTAATGCATACTGTGTAGAAATACAGTTTAATAGTCAAAGAACAATTTGAGTTCAGCTTCCCTTTGCATTGCTTTTTTCATTATCCACCCTGGTTAGTGTTAAAGGCAGAAAGTAGTATCAAAACAGTTGTCTGGGCTGGCGGAGAACTGGCTGGGTAGGGAAGGGAAACACCCTTCAGATGTGTCCTAGTACATTCATAATGGTGTCATAGACCCAAAGAAGATTAGAACACACTGTTATAAATTCACCACCCAGATCATCTTTCAAGTTCAGAGATGCCAAAAGATTTCAGGATTCCAAAATTAGGATCTCCTTGGTTTCTCCAAGAGAGTGTGCTTACCAGCATTGCCAATATGATTTTATGAGTATTTGTCAAAAGCTGACCTGAGGAAAGGACTCTGCTTGTGAAAAGTAAAAACAAAACAAAACTCTCTCTCTCTCTCTATATATATATATAAGAAAAAGCTTTTATATAGCTAAAGACTTGGTGGCTCAGACAGTGAAGAATCCACTTGCAATGTGAGAGACCTGGTTTTGATGCCTGGGTTGAGAAGATCCCCTGGAGGAAGGCATGGCAACCTACTCCAGTATTCTCACCTGAAAAATCCTCATGAACAGAGGAGCCTGGTGGGCTACAGTTCATGGGGTTGCAAAGAGTTGGACACTACTAAGCTCACACATAGCTAAAGACTCCAATGTCTTATTGCATTGCACTGTCGTTTCCAATAATGTACAGAGGACAGGTGTCTAATGAAGCCATAAGAGACAGAGATAGAATTCAACAGATGAAATATGGGTTAAATCAGATCTCATATTCAGCATGTTTAACATTGGTTTCTTAGATTAAGGAAGGCATAAGAAGCTAGAATGGAAAAGGTATTCCAATGACTGAAATAACTGGCTTTTGACTACACTAGGAAGAAGAATAACTCTTTAGTTTGAATCCTTGGACAAAAGATTGCAAAAAGACCAGGGAGTTAAAATTAGCATTAACATTATTATTAGCTGTTTTGTTAGGCTTAGCATCCTGCTGTAGAATTCTACAGTCAAAAGCATTAGGAAGCTTGAATCAGTTCACAAAAGCTTTCTACTAGCAGGACAAATTTATGGTAGAGCTCCAAAGTGGACTTCCCTGGTGGTCCAGTGATTAAGAATCCACTTGCCAATGCAAGAGACATGGGTTTGGTCCCTGATCCAGGAAGATTCCACATGCCACAGGGCAACTAGGCCCGTGCACCACAACTACTGAAGCCTGTGCACCCAAGAGGCTGTACTCTGCAACAAGAGAAGCCACTGCAATGAGAAACCCGTGCACAGCAACGAGACAGTAGTCCCTGCTCAATGCACCTAGAGAAAGCCCACGTACAACAACAAAGACCCGGTGCAGTCAAAAATATAATAGTAATAATAGCAATGTCCAGACCTATTAATGAGAATATCACAATTTTCCGGGGTTGGCAATGACTCATGGATTGCACATGATTGAATAACAAAGAGCATACTGCTCATAACATTGTGACCTATAAAGTTATTGATCTTTTGTAGATTCATAAAAATTTCCAATAGGAGAACTTAAGGACATAAAATCTGACCTTATTAAAATTCCCCTGAATATCAGTATAAAACTTTGTAAAGTATGCACAGGTACATTCATTCACTTGTAAGAACACTAGTAAGAGAAGTAATTGTTTCTTTTGTTTTGTAAATAATCAATCAGAAGCTCAGAGAGGGTAAGTGATTTACTAAACCTTATAGTATTGGCAGAATGGGAATGTCCCTTTTTTGGATTGTTCAGCTTCTTTGAGATAAGAGATAATTTGCATATGCACATAATGTCCATGAAAATATTGTTTGAAAATGCAAATTTTTACCACAACTTTCAGAGATACCACTGTTACATAAATACTAAGTAAGTTTATGTTGAGTGTAGGTCACACCTTGAGATCTTATTCTCAACTTGGTGAATTTAAATGTGATTTAATTATTAATTGTCATCAATAAATGGCATTTTATGGTCTCATTTTTAGCTTTCAAAAGTAATAAGAGCTTTATATAGAACAATTAAAAAAGAAAAAGAAAACAAAGGAAAGTATCTAATTGCCAAATTCTTAGCCAGAGAAATCGTTGATAAATTTTAGTGTATACCTTTCTAGCATTTCATATAACTGTGTGTGTGTGTGCATGTGTATATATATATATATGGTATTTATATTAAATATTTCACATATATACTAAAATATATAAAGACATACACATCTGTAGGTATATATGCACATTTAAAATATACGTATATTTTAAATTTATATACCCTTATATTTGTATATATGCACATATGAAATTAAAAAAAACTTCATATTGCTTTTATATTGATTTTTGAAGACTGGTCATGGACATCTTTCAATTCAATAAATATACTTCTTTTTTTTTTTTTAAATAAATATACTTCTACAACATCATTTTTTACCATCTTTTTCTTCTCTCTTGTTTATTTTGGCTTTGCTACTCAGCATGTGGAATCTTATTTCCTGAACCAGGGATTGAATTTGTGCCTCCTGAAGTGGAAGCGCAAAATCTTAACCACTAGAACAACAGGGAAGTCCCAGAATATAATTTTTTATGACAACATTGTTCAACATTTTAGACTGTTATTATGTACAATATCATCATGCACATCTTTGTAGTTTTAACTTTGTCTAAATTCTCAATTATTTCCTTAAAGTAAATTTCTAAGCGTGAATTTTGGTGCATGTTGACAAATTGTCCTACAGGAAGTTGTACTTTCCACCAACACTGTATAAAAATGTTTGTTTCCTCAGACACACTAACACGGGATATTTTTAGTTTATTGGCATTTATTAAAGTTCCTCTGTGTGCATAGTTCTATCCTCCTGGGGATCTTGTGTTCTGAGTGACCGATTCTGAGATATATTTGCATAGTGGAGTGACAGACAGATCTTGCAGCTGGGCTGCAAGGTTTAACAAGATAATCCAAGTATGGCATGTGATAGAGTATCCACATGCAGTAAATGCTAAGTATATGGTGCATGTGTGCTCAGTCGCTCAGTCATGTCTGACTCTCTGTGATCTCATGGACTGTAGCCTGCCAAGCTTCTTTGTCCATGGAATTTTCCAGGCAAGAATACTGGAGTGGTTTGCTGTTTCCTACTCCAGGGCATCTTCCCAACCCAAGGATCAGAGCACATATCTATGTCTCCTGCATTGGCAGACAGATTCTTTACCACTGTGCCACCTGAGAAGCCCAACAAGTGTATGGTAGCTATTTATTATTTTTGTTATTTTAGCTGGGAATCTTCTACTTGATCTCCATCAGGAAAAGTCTTATTCTTTTGGCACCCAAATGGAGTATAATCTCTCTGATGCTTTTCTTGATTTCCCCAAAGATAATTTAGATCCTTCTCTCTGCATTCAACTCACTTCGTATATTCTTCTGTATCACTGTGTCCTATCACATAATTATTCTTTTATCTCTTAGACTCTCTCAGTACATCATGAATGCCTGGTAATAAGGTCTGTGGCTTATTGCTTCCCACAGCACTGAGCACAGGCCTTGACATATAGTAGCAATGCAATAAATGTTTGTTATATGAAAGAATGGATAAAAAACAAAAGAATAAATATTTTGCTCTTCAGATGGGTGATGCATGACCTTCTCATAAGTGTTTTATCATAGAATTTAAAATCTGGAAGATAACAGGTAAGGAATATTTTCCAAGTTCCTTGGAAGTTGTCAATAGAATTAAGAAAATATGAAACAGGTATGGGAGAAACTATGGTTGAGGGTGTCATTGGAAGTTTCATCATAATACCTGTGGTATGTGGATTTGAGTTACTGAGAGCTCCTTCTTTCTTGCCTGTTTAGTCAGAGTATGTCATTAAAGAGAAAAACTTGCTAAGTTCTCTGAAGGAAGGAAAGCTAGCAGATTCTCATGGAGGGATCTACCCAAACTACATTCCTCTTCCCTAATCCACATGGATGGACCATTTTCAGCCCTTCCTGACCATAATTGATTGAGCTTGAGTAGACACCTGACTGAGGAGAAAAAAATTTATTCATTTATAAAAGTCAGAATCTATCCCTTGGGAATTTGGACTAGCGCTAATTAATTGCTGCTAGACTTGAGAGAACACAGGGCCATTGAGGGTGACTGTCTTTGGCTCTGTTTATGGACAACAGAATAAACCCTTCTGCAGTGTGAGACAAATGATATAGATGTGCACAAAGAAACAGAAATATGCAATTGAATAGCATGAAAGAGGAAGAGAAGGAAAAAGAAAAAGAGAGAAAGAGCTGTCTCCACTTTTCAGCTCTGGCTCTGGTCCTGTGTCGGGCTTGGCTGGTCCCTGTGCTCTAAGTCCCGGGAGATACCACCCTTAGATTAATTTAGAATATTTTCCATTTTTACTTGTTATTGGAGTGGGTATTTGTCACTTCTAATCCAAGGAATTCTCAAGGCAGTATAGTTGGTGGTTTTACATGTACAGTAGTGATTTGAAAAATACTATCTTATCCTAATAGTGCCAGGAGTCAGTCTCAAAAGATACATCAAAAGGTGTCATGACAGTAAGGTGTCATGTCACTATTTCATGGATGGTTCCTGCTAATGGATGTGTAGCCTTAAAGTCACCTGAGCCATCAGCTCAAACTGGGTCTCACAAAGACTTTCTGTGATTCACATGGGTTTTGGAGTAAACCCTGGCCTCACTGTAACCCTCATGCAGCCTGAGGAATCTCAGAATTTTGGGCCAGCATTGCATCTTAGCACATTGGTAGAGACAAGGCTTAGGATCTTTTGGATTGAAAGCAGACTGATGACAAAAGGGGGAAAGCTACAAAGTAATCTAAAAACTTCCTGGGAAAAATTTAAGAATATACCTATAGGGTGACTTATTCAAACTCTGAGAGTTAAAGGGTCATAAAGTTATACGAAAACAACGGTCATAAAGTGTCTTCAGCAAATACACCAGCATTGTCACCGTATCTCTGAATAATTTGTAGTAATCTCCATATATATTTAATTAACAAAGGACATAAGAAGAGGTATTCATTTTTATTTGGAAAGGAAATTTCAAAGAATTTGGACTCATTTATTCTTGTTTTTAAAAACAAATCTTTATTTATTATAGACAAAAATGCTCAAATGTACACATGCAGAAAGAAGGCAATGAAAAAAACTGTCACTCTCTTCTTAAGGCTTCCCTGGTGGCTCAGATGGTAAAGATGCAGGAGACCTGGGTTCGATCCCTGGGTCAGGAAGATCCCCTGGAGAAGGAAATGGCAACCCACTCCAGTATACTTGTCTGGAGAATTCCATGGAAGGAGGAGCCTGTCAGGGTACAGTCCATGGGGTCGTAAAGAGCCAGACACGACTGAGCAACTTTCACTCAGTCACTCACTCACTCATTTCTTAAGGATAATATTTTAGCATCTATTAATTTTAGCATCTATTACTATTTTTAGCATCTTTCTAGGTTTTTCTGTTATGCCTACTATGTATTTATATAAAAATTAGATCATATTGTACACATTATTGTATAAATTGGTTTTTAAAAATTGCTTTTTAATGTCCTTCCATGTCAACATCATTTTTAATGGTTACTTTCTAATTTGTTTATGATTACCATAATTCATTTAACAACCCTTATTCTTGGCCATTTAGGCTGTCTCCAGTTTTACAAATTGTGCTTTAAAAAGCTGCTTATTTTCCTGCAATATTTTTTTTCTTATGAAACAAATATGGAGGGAGTGGAGGTGGTTTATACAAAGTTTCATCCCTTCAAAGATCTCTCAGGTTAGAAAACAGTGGTGGACTGTATAAATAAACCTATTAAAACTAGTCACCAAATCAAATGTCTGAGTTTTGTTTGTTTGTTCTCTTTCCTGGAAGACAAAGGGAAGCATTTGGAAATAGGATCTGTGCACCCCCTTGTGTAATCTGGCTGAAATTTGCTGTCAGTATTCCTCACCTCTCTCCCCTCCACCATCTTCCTAAGGCTGAGGAGGAAGCAGCCTTTGGAAAGACTTGCAATCGAAATCAAAACACATACAAAAGACAGTGTGATTTGTCTTTATATACTTGGGGATTTTCCTTGCTGTGAAGTGATCCTGGCTTCTGAGTATATCATTAGATAGCATTCTCTTTTTCTGGTAGCCTACCTTTGGTCCTGTGCCATTTTATATAATTAAAAAAAATTTTAACAGTAACATATCTGTAGAAAATACAGAAATTGTTGAAAAATTATTGTGTTACCATCACTTAGAGATAACAATTATTAACATTTGACGTGTTTTCTCCTAAAAGTTTTGTCTATATATTAGGTATATAAATTATATAGTGGATACTGTAATAAAGGCTTTATAGCATTGTAAAGCATTATAGTATTATAAAGGTTTTATTCTTGCTTTTTAAAAACTTTACATTAAATCATTATTATTGTGTGTGTGTTTAGTTGCTCAGTCGTGTCCAACTCTTTGCGACCCCATGGACTGTAGTCGGCCAGGCTCTTCTGTCCATGGGATTCTCCAGGCGAGAATACTGGAGTAGGTTGCATGCCCTCCTCCAGATCTTCCTGATCCAGGGATGGAACCCAGGCCTCCCACATTGCAGGTTGATTCTTTACCATATGAGCCACCAGGGAAGCCCAAGAATACTGGAGTGGGTAGCCTATCCCTTCTCCAGGAGATCTTTGAATTAAACTAGAGTCTCCTGTATTGCAGGCAGATACTTCACCAGTTGAGCTACCAGGGAAGCCCAAATTGTTATTATAGGAAAGTCAATTTCCATATTGATCACGTTCAGTGCTGAATCTTTCTTTCTTTTTTTTTGTTTTTAGTGCTGAATTTTCTATCAAAATGCCTGGCATGTTAGTAAAGTCTTGATAAATATTTGATTATTGAACTCTTAGTATATGCTATAATTAACCATTCCTCTTTTGTACATCGTTTCCAGTTTGTTCACTATTCTAAATCACATTATGATAAACTTCTTTGGGCATTATCTTTATTTACATTGTGAATTTTTTCCTCATGTAGATATTTTAAATGCTGTGATCAGATCAAAATAAATTAAAAAATAAAGCTTCTGCTTATATGATGCTACACTACTTTCCAGTTCACCCAAACACAAGCAGAACCTATGAGTGAATGACTGAGCTACAAAATCCAACTAAAACCTCCACTATAGAGCTTTGACACAACCAATGTTGTCTCTTCGTTGATCTTGTTAAAAGATGACTTAACAATGGTAATCTAAAGAATCAGATTAATTAATTCTGATTTATCAAGCCAATAATTCTAGAACAAAAAGAAATGTGACTTTCACAGAGTTTTAATTTGATGAGGCCCTTCTGACTCATGCTAATAGGTCCACTGCTCATCCAAACGACACTTCTGTGTAAATTACAAACAAATGGCCCTTCTCCAAGATACTTTAGAAAATCAACCTAACCAATACATATACCTATGACTATAGAGCAGTAAATTGCAGCTTCTAGAGCCATGTGACACATAACCTGGACAATTGTATATCCCACCCCTTGGGTATCCTCTGCTCAATCCAGCCTTGGATTGTGTGAGAGTATAGTGTCAACCAATATAACGTGTTCTTGAAATCCCCTTTTGAAAATTACTACAACTTTCATCTTTATTTTAATCTCTTGGCTTATTTTCAGATCTTTTTTAAAAAAAATAATGTTTCTGGTGTTTCTTCAGTCTCACCTACAAACTGTTCTGGGATCATAAATTCTTTTAGCTTAGAGAGAGTGATGGCAAATGTCATTTTTAAACAAAATTAATTCTTTTAAAATACTTGTAAACTGTGTTTTATATATATATATATATATATATATATATATATATATATATAAAGGATTTCCCTGGTGGCTCAGATGGTAAGGTGTCTGTCTACAATGCTGGAGGCCTGGGTTCAATCCCTGGTTGGGAAGATTCCCTGGAGAAGGAAATGGCAACCCACTCCAGTACTCTTGCCTAGAAAATCCCATGGATGAGGAGCCTGTTGCAGGCTACTGCCCATGGGGTCACAAAAACAGTTGGACATATACATATAAACCAGTTTCACATAGGGATGTTTATTTGAAATGACTTTAAAAACATAAATTTATTAAAGAAATAGCAAAATTTTATTTCTCTATTCAGCCAGAGAATTTTTGTCTATTGTCTGTCTGACTATCTGGCCCTTTATTGGATGAAATTTCCTTAATTTAAAAAGTATACTTAATATTTGACCTTGATATTTCAGCTTCTAAATATAAACCTGTGCACATAAGCAATGAGTCTTCGCAGAGATATTGTTATTATAATAAAACTTCTCTACAAATATCATTTGATCAGTGGCCTAAGTTGAATAATTGCAAAGACATCTGTACCTTGACTTAATTATTTGAAATACTGTTGATGTATATCTATACTGGAAAAAAATTGAAAGGGCATATTTTATTTCAAATAACATTTTGAGACTATTTTTTATCTAGTAGTCAGAGAACAAATTTCATTGAAAATAGTTTTTCTCCTCTAGTTTGTTCTGTTGCTGCCATCTAGAGTAAAAGTGAAGCAAAGGAAGGCAATCTCAACCAGGCAGTGCAGAGAATCCAGATTCATTTGGAAACGGAATAGTCAGGGAGTTTTTCAGAGCACATCCTAGAACAAGTGATACTTTGCTTTGTACTTTTGAATCTAGCAACACATCCACAACCTGTTTCAGGCCCACCTGTGAAGAAATAATGTTCTTCCTGTGTATCTTCCGCCTTCCACCCTTTTCTCTTTCTTGATAGTGTGTCCCCAGGATTCTTAGGCCTGAAGATACTTTCTTTTCCTTCTCATCAAAATATGCTTTTTTGGACAGGATCTGATAAACACATTCATATGCAGGTGTAAAGGGGTATATAAACTGGTTGTGTGACTTGACACCTCTCTGCATCTATGTAGGGACAATTTGAGTTAAATGCATTCAGATCCAAGTTGGCAATGACATGGTAAACTCTTGAGGACCTATCCAGTTTCATTCCTTTGCACCTGGCTTTCAGGAAGACTTTTCCCATAACTTGACTAATGATGACATCATGTGAGACCTCAGTATTACTACAGAAAGGACCTGCATCAGGTGAGACCTCAGTATTACTACACAAAGGACCTGCTGCATGGGCCCTTTCTGATGACTCGTGTGCTTCCATTGCATCTAGAACTTCCCTAAAAGTGCATCTACTCACTTTATAATGATTGTTTTATTGTCTCTTTATTCCATGGGGTTATAAGCTTTCTTAGGGAAGGAACAATTGTAGGCCTTATGCTGAGTAGACACTCCATAAATAAACGAGGATGGATAAATGGTATTATCTTTTACAATTTACATGCACTTCTCCTTATTTTTGAAAGAGTTTAATGTGGAATATTAATGGCATTAAAATTCAGGCAAATGGAACAGTCTACATAAAAGAGTAATGTTCAAACTGCCACATAGTTATAGATGTGACACTAGATGACATGTTTGAATAAGCGATAATGAATTTCTGAGTGCAGGCATGCCATCAGCATTGAAGCTGTGATAGCTTTCTCAACATGGAACAGTTACATATATGATTAGTTAGATGGTAACTATCAAAATAATCACTCTATGTAGAGCAAATAGTAGAAAACAGACAACAATGAGAAAAAGGAAGTTACAAAGTCACACCAAATAAGGCCAATTCTAAAGCTTAAAAAAGTCACCATTGGGAATTCCCTGGTGGTCCAGTAATTATGGCTGGGCACTTTCATTGCCAGGGCCACTGGAGTTTGATCCCTGGTCAGGGAAATAAGATCCTATAAGCCATATGGCTGGATCGAAAAACAAAAAAAAGAGGCACCATTTACAGGCATGGCTACAGATTAATAAGTGACAATGAAGTTTATGTGGCAAGAATTTCTATACTTATTAATCATAAATATACATGGTTCTAGTAACTAGCACTAACATAATCTTTGATTATGAGAGACTATCAAAAAAAGTCTAATTGATCGAAGTTCAACAATAGCTAAAAGATCTTAACATTATCAGCATTATTCGAGGGACTATTAATGGCTCAGTTTTAAATAGTGTACTATTGTAGTGTAACTCTTCTGTCTCCCTCCCTCCTTCCTTTCTTTCTTTTCCTTCCTTCCCTTCTTCTTTCTTCCAAGTAGCTATGGGTATTTGTGTACATTATTATTTCTCTATAGGATTATTCCATTCCTATACTATCACTCCGGAGAAGGCAATGGCACCCCACTCCAGTACTCTTGCCTGGAAAATCCCATGGACGGAGGAGCCTGGTGGGCTGCAGTCCATGAGGTCACTAAGAGTCGGGCACGACTAAGCTACTTCACTTCCACTTTTCACTTTCATGCATTGGAGAAGGAAATGGCAACCCACTCTGGTATTCTTGCCTGAAGAATCCCAGGGACGGAGGAGCCTGGTGGGCTGCCGTCTATGGGGTCGCACAGAGTCAGACACGACTGAAGCGACTTAGCAGCAGCAGCAGCAGCATACTATTACTTGTCTTCTAAAAAACCAAAATGTTCTGGCTACAATCTACATCCATTGCCTCCACTTCCTTATCTCCCATTCTCTTCTTAAAAAATTTTTTTTTAATTAAAAAAATTTTTATTATATATTTTATTTTCTCCCATTCTTTTGTTTACCTATTCCAATAAATATTTTTGATCTCACCATTTCATTTTGTGCACCACCATTATTTTTAAAGATGACCAATTACGTGTCTTCCCAATATCTATTGTCTATTTTCTGTTATCTTTATTTGACCACTCATCAGTATGTGAAACTGTTGATCAGTCTTATCTTTTTTGAATAAGGTTTCTTTTCTAGTCTCCTGCTATAGCACACTTACCTGGTTTGTCTGTTCACTTAGTGGACAGTCCTTCTCTACCAGAATTCCAAAGGCTTGGGTTGTCTTTATAGTGTTTGCTATTACACAAATTGGTGCAATGAACAACCTTGAATAGATGTCATTTTACACATTCAGGAGCATATCTCTAGGATACATTCTTAGAATCAAAGAAGAGGTGCATGTAATTTTGACGGTGATATGAAACTGCCCTGCATAGTGACTATACCAGTTTGCATCCCCCCAGCCATGTCTGAGAGCAACTTTTCCCCATAGCATCTTCAACGTGTTAATTTTTTTTTGAATCGTTGCCAAACAAATAGGTGAAATATTGTATCTCGATATAGTTTTATTTTGTTTGTTTAGTTTTTGTGGGGTTGCTTTTGGCTGTGCCACAGGGCATGCAGATTCCTAGTTCCCCTGACCAGGGATCCAACTGATCAGGGATCCAGATGGTGCCTCCTGCAGTGGAAGCCAGGAATCCTATCCACTGGACTGTCAGGGAGTCCCTTGTATCTCATTATAGTTTTAATTTGCATTTCCTTTATAATAAGAGGATGAGTATCTTTTAAAATATTTGAGTCGTTTGTATTTATTTTTCTATAAACTGTTGATATCTTTTACCCAGTTTTCTATTGTGTTTTTGTCCTTTCTTACTGATTTATAGAAACATATATAGAATATATGTTTTGGAATTTATCCCTTTCCATTGATATGAGTTAAGAAAAAATTTTCCAGTTTGTCATTTTGTATTTAATTTTCTTGTGCTTTTTTCCCCCTCCATGAATAAATTTTAAAATTTTCACATAGTCAAACATTATTTTTCTTTGATGGTTTCTTGATTTTTGTAAAATATAATAGGCCTTCTTCACTCTGCAAATAAAATATTTCCTATGGTTTCTCAGTTCTTCACGGTTTCATTTTTTACGTTTAAATCTCAATCATCAATTTGGGGGATTGGGAGCAATTGGTTTAGGAGGGAAATAAATTTTAATTTATTCCTCACATCTTACTCTAAGATAGATTTGAGATGAATTAAATATTTAAGTATGAAAATGAAACTGTGAAGAACTGTAAGAAACCATAGCTACTTTTATCACATGCTAGTTTTCTTTAAGCTTTTTGGTCTATTCTGGACTTCATTTTCTGTTCTATTGAGCTACCTGTCTAGTCATATGTAAGTGCAACCTTTTTGTTATGTTTATACTAAATATCTCATAGGACCAGTCATTGTGCTCTTTTTTTTTTCCCAAAAAATTCCCTCCAATTTTTGCTTTCTTATTTTTTCAATAAATTGTAGCTTATTCAGTTAAAAAAAAAATTGTCCCTCCTTTACTAGAATTACAATTTATTTAAAGTTTAGTTTGGGGTTTAGTGCTCATAGAGGAGAACATGTTATGCCAATATATTTATTCACACTTCTTGGTAATTTCCACAATGATATTTTATTTTTATTTATTTATTTATATGTTTAATTTATCCACAATGATATTTTAAAATTTCCCCGTATAGATTTTGCATATTTCTTGTTATGTTTTCCTAGTATTGTATCTATCTTAGTTGGTATTTTTTATATTTTCTTCTTCTAGTATTGTATCTATCTTAGTTGGTATTTGTGACCTGTCTTTTTTTGGGGGGGTTTCTCTTTTTTCTTGGAATATATACATGAAACACTCTCTTAATTAACACTTCATTAAGAAATCTGGACAGTTTTTAAACCAAAGATATAAAGTACTTTCACATAGCAATCTCCTGACAAATAAAAATTTTTACATTAATTCTTTTTTTAATTTATTTTTTTATCGAAGAATAATTGCTTTACAGAATTTTGTTGTTTTCTATCAAACCTCAACATGAATCAGCCATAGGTATACATATATCCCCTCCCTTTTGAACCTCCCTCCCATCTCCCTCCCCATCCCACCCCTCTAGGTTGATATAGAGCCCCTGTTTGAGTTTCCTGAGACAAACAGTAAATTCCCATTGGCTATCTATTTTACATATGGTAATGTAAGTTTCCATGTTACTCTTTCCATGCATCTCACCCTCTCCTCCCCTCTCCCCATGTCCATAAGTCTATTCTCTATGTCTGTTTCTCCATTGCTGCCCTGTAAATAAATTCTTCAGTACCATTTTTCTAGATTCCATATATATGTGTTAGAATATGATATTTATCTTTCTCTTTCTGACTTATTTCACTCTGTGTAATAGGCTCTAGGTTCATCCACCTCATCACAACTGACTCAAATGCATTCCTTTTTATGGCTGAGTAATATTTCATTGTGTATATGTACCACAACTTCTTTATCCATTCATCTGTCAATGGACGTCTAGGTTGCTTCCATGTTCTAGCTATTGTAAATAGTGCTGCAAAAACAATGGGATACATGTATCTTCTTCAATTTTGATTTCCTCAGGGTATATGCCTAGGAGTGGGATTGCTGGGTCATATGGTGGTTTTATTCCTACTTTTTAAGGAACCTCCATACCATCTTCCATAGTGCCTGTATCAATTTACATTCCCACCAACAGAGCAAGAATGTTCTCTTTTCTCCACACCCTCTCCAGCATTTATTGTTTGTAGACTTTTTGCTGATGGCCATTCTGACCAGTGTGAGGTGATATCTCATTGTAGTTTTGATTTGCATTTCTCTAATAATGAGTGATGTTGAGCATCTTTTCATTGTTTGTTAGCCATCTATATGTCTTCTTTGAAGAAATGTCTGTTTAGGTCTTTTTGCCACTTTTTGATTGGGTTGTTTATTTTCTGGCATTGAGTTGTATGAGCTGCTTGTATATTTTGGAAATTACTCCTTTGTCAGTTGTTTCATTTGCTACTATTTTCTCCCATTCCGAGGGGTGTCTTTTCACCTTGTTTATAGTTTCCTTTGCTGTGCAAAAGCTTTTAAGTTTAATCAGGTTCCCCTTGTTTACTTTCATTTTTATTTCTGTTACTCTAGGAGGTGGGTCATAGAGGATCTTGTTTTGATTTATGTCATTGAATGTTCTGCCTATGTTTTCCTCTAAGAGTTTTATGGTTTCTGGTCTTACATTTAGGCCTTTAATCCATTTTGAATTTATCTTTGTGTATGGTGTTAGGAAGTGTTATAATTTCATTCTTTTACACGTAGCTGTCCAGTTTTCCCAGCACCTTTTATTGAAGAGGCTGTCTTTGCCCCATTGTATATTCTTGCCTCCTATGTAAAAAATAAGGTACCCATAGGTACATGGGTTTTATTCTGGGGCTTTCTATCTTGTTCCAGTTCAGTTGTTCAGTCATGGCTGACTCTTTGCGAACCCATGGGCTTGATGCCAGGCTTCCCTGTCCATCACCAACTCCTGGAGCTTACTCAAACATGTCCATTGAGTCAGTGATGCCATCCAGCCATCTCATTCTCTGTTGTCCCCTTCTCCTCCATCTCATTCTCTGCCATCCCCTTCTCCTCCCACATTCAATCTTTCCCAGCATCAGGGTCTTTTCAAATGAGTCAGTTCTTTGCATCAGATTGTATTGGAGCTTCAGCTTCAGCATCAGTCCTTCCAATGAACACTCAGGACTGATCTTTAGTATGGACTGGTTGGATCTTCTTGCAGTCCAAGGGACTCTCAAGAGTCTTCTCCAACATAACAGTTCAAAAGCATCAATTCTTCAGCACCCAGCTTTCTATATAGTCCAACTTTCACATCCATACATAACTACTGGAAAAATATAGCTTTGACTATATGGACCTTTGTAGGCAAAATGATGTCTCTCCTTTTTAATATATGCTGTCTAAGTTGGTCATAGCTTTTCTCCCACGGAGCAAGCATCTTTTAATTTTATGGCTGCAGTCACCATCTGCAGTAATCTTGTTCCATTGGTCTATATTTCTGTTTCTGTGCCAGTACCATACTGTCTAGATGACTGTAGCTTTGTAGTATAAACTGAAGTCAGGGAGATTGATTCCTTCAGCTCCATTCTTCTTTCTCAAGACTGTTTTGACTATTCAGGGTCTTTTGTGTTTCCATATGAACTGTGAAATTTTTTGTTTTAGTTCTGTGAAAAATGCCATTGGTAATTTGATAGGGATTACACTGAATCTGTAGATTGCATTTGGTAGTATAGTCATTTTCACAATATTGATTCTCCCTACCCAGGAACATGGAATATCTCTCCATTTGTTTATGTCATCTTTGATTTCTTTCATCAATGTCTTATAATTTTCTATGCACAGTTTATTCCTAGATATTTAAATCTTTTTGTAGCAATGGTGAATAGAATTGATTCTTTAATTTCTCTTTCTGATTTCTCATTTTTATTATATGGAAATGCAAATGATTTCTGTGTAATGATATTGTATCCTGCAACTTTGCTATATTTACTGAGTAGCTCTAATAATTTTCTGATACTGTCTTTAGGGTTTTCTATGTACAGTATTATGTCATCTGCAGACAGTGAGTGCTTTACTTCTTATTTTCCGATTTGGATTCCTTTTATTTCTTTTTCTTTTCTGATTACGGTAGCTAGGACTTCCAGAACTATGTTGAATAATAGTGGTAAAAGTGGACATCCTTGTCTTGTTCCTGATTTTAGTGAGAATGCTTTAAGTTTTTCACCATTGAGAATAATGTTTGCTGTAGGCTTATCATATATGGCCTTTACTATGTTGAGGTTGGTTCCTCCTATGCCCATTTTTTGAAGAGTTTTAATCATAAATGGGTGCTCAATTTTGTCAAGGCTTTTTCTGCATCTCTTGACATTATCATATGGTTTTTATCTTTCAATTTGTTAATATGGTGTATCACATTGATTAATTTGTTTGTATTGAAGAATCCTTGCATCCCTGGAATAAACCCAACTTGATCATGGTGTATGAACTTTTTGATGTGTTGCTGAATTCTGTTTCCTAAAATTTTGTTGAGGATTTTTGCATCTATGTTTATCAGTGATATTGGTCTATAGTTTCCTTTTTTGTGTGTTATCTTTGTCTGGTTTTAGTATCAGGGTGATGGTGGCCTTGTAGAATGAATTTGGAAAGGTTCCTTCCTCTGCAATTTTTTGAAAGAGTTTTAGAAGGATAGGCTTTAGCTCTTCTCTAAATGTTTGACAGACTTCTCCTGTGAAGCCATCTGGTCCTAGGCTTTTGTTTTTTGGGAGATGTTTTATCACAGCTTCAATTTCAGTGCTTGTAATTGAGTTGTTTATAATTTCTATTTCTTCCTGGTTCAGTCTTGGAAGATTGAACTTTTCTAAGAATCTGTCCATTTCTTCCAGGTTATCCATTTTATTGCCATATAGGTGTTCAAAATAGTCTCTTATAATCCTTTGTATTTATGCATTGTCTGTTGTAACCTCTCCTTTTTCATTTCTAAATTTGTTCATTTGATTCTTCTCTCTTTTTTTCTTGATGAGTTTGGCTACAGTTTGTCAATTTTGTTTATCTTCTCAAAGAACCAGCTTTTAGTTTTTTAAATCTTTATTATTGTTTCTTTCACTTATTTCTGCTGAGATCTTTATAATTTCTTTCCTTCTACCAATTTTGGGTTTGTTTTTTTTTTTGTTCTTCTTTTCCCAGATGTAAAGCTAGGTGTAAAGCTAGGTTGTCTATTTGATGTTTTTCTTGTTTCTTGAGGTAGGATTGTACTACTATAAACTTCCCTCTTAGAACTGCTTTTGCTGCATCCCATAAATTTTGAGTATTCGTGTTTTCATTGTTATTTGTTTCTAGAAATTATTCAATTTCCCTTTTGATTTCTTCAGTAATTGTTGGTTATTTAGAAACGTGTTGTTTAATCTCCATGTGTTTGTGTTTCTTACAGTTTTTTTCTTGTAATTGATATCTAGTCTCACAGTGTTATGGTTGGAGAAGATACTTGATATGATTTCAATTTTCTTAAATTTACTGAGGTTTGATTTGTGACCCAAGATGTGGCCTTTCCTGGAGAATGTTCCATGTGCACTTGAGAAGAAGGTGTAGTCTTCTGCATTTGGATGGAATGTCCTGATATCCTGATATCTTGATATCAATGAGATCCATCTCATCTAATGTATCATTTAAGACTTGTGTTTCCTTATTTATTTTCTGTTTAGATTACCTGTCCATTGGTGTGAGTGAGGTGTTAAAGTCTCCTACTATTATTGTGTTACTGTCAATTTCTCCTTTTATGTCTGTTAGCATTTGTCTTATGTACTGAGGTGCTCCTATGTTGGGTGCATAGACATTTACAGTTGTTATGTCTTCCTCTTGGATTGATCTCTTGATCATTATGTAGTGTTCTTCTTTATCTCTTGTAATCTTCTTTATTTTAATGTCTATTTTGTCTGATATGAGGATTCCCACTCCAGCTTTCTTTTGCTTCCCATTTGCATGGAATATATTTTTCCATCCTCTTACTTTCAGTCTATATGTATCTTTAGGTCTGAAGTGGGTTTTTTGTAGACAGCATATATATGGGTCTTGTTGTTGTATCCATTCTGCCAGCATGTGTCTTTTGGTTGGAGCATTTAATCCATTTACATTTAAAGTAATTATTGATATATATGTTCCTATGTCATTTTCTTAATTGTTTGGGGTTGGTTTTGTAGATCATTTTTCTTCTCTTGTACTTCTTGACTATATAATTCTGTTTAACATTTGTTGTAAAGCTGGTTTGGGGGTACTGAATTCTCTTAACTTTTGCTTGTCTGAAAAGCTTTTTATTTCTCCATTAATTTTGAATAAGATCCTTGCCAGGCATAGAAATCTTGGTTGTAAATTTTTCCCTTTCAGTACTTTAAATATATCCTGCCATTCCCTTCTGGCCTGCAGTTTCTGCTGAAAGATCAGCTGTTATGTGTATGGGGTTTCCCTTGTATGTTACTTGTTGCTTCTCCCTTGCTGCTTTTAATATTCTTTCTTTGTGTTTAGTCTTTGTTACTTTGTATAGTATGTGTCTTGCTGTGTTTCTCCTTGGGTTTATCCTGTATGGGACTCTTTGTGCCTCTTGGACTTGATTGGCTATTTCCTTTTCCATGTTGGGGAAATTTTCAGCTATAATCTCTTCAAAAATTTTCTCATTCCCTTTCTTTTTCTCTTCTTCTTCTGGGACCCCTATAATTCAGATGTTGGTGCAATTAATATTGTCCCAGGTAGTTTGCCTATTTCCTCTTCATTTATTTGGACTTCTGTGTTTCTAGTCTGTTCCTTCATTTGTGTAGTATTTCTCTGCCTTTTCATTACTTTTTTAACTTATTATGATTGAGGTCTCCTTTTCCCAGGCTTCAAGGTTGAATTTTTTTTTCCCCTTTGGTTTCTGCCCTCCAGGGTGAGATTTCTGCTGAATTTTTGTTTGTTTGCTTTTCCCCTGATGGGCGGGGCTGAGTGAGGTGGCAATCCTGTCTGCTGATGATTCGGTTTGTATTTTTGTTTTATTTGTTGTTTAGATGAGGCACAGGGTGCTACTGGTGGTTGGGTGATGCTGGTTCTTTCATTCAAGTGGTTTCCTTTATGTGAGTTCTCACTATTTGATACTTCCTAGAGTTAGTTCTCTGGTAGTCAAGGGTCTTGGAGTCAGTGCTCCCTCTCCAAATGTTCAGGGCTTGATCTTGCAGAATTACTGAAGGAGCATCATTGTTTTCCTCACCCTGCTAACTTCAGCACTTGTTCCCATGAAAATTTACATCTAAAGAAGGTGGTGATCCAAGCCCCATCTGTGGTTACAGTCTACAAGACTCAGAATTCCAGAAAGAGGCAGTTTCTCACACTGCACTTGAGTCTACTCCTTTTTCTTTTGTCCTCTCTGGGTTTTATTCCCTTATTTTATTTGTAACACGTTGTACCTTTCATGTTGATCTTTGGGTCAGAATCTCACAAGTTTACAGAGGCCCTAAGAGGCAGGTGGTCTCAACAACACCCTCCTCTCTCCAGGTTGCCTTCTTCAGAATCTGTGATCTCTCTTTTAATTCACTTTAGGTTGCTTTTCATCCTACAGAAGATTTCCATATTGATGTCATCCTATTTTCAGCATTTACAATTGTTTTCCTTGATGATTTTTTTCCATGAATTCCTTTGCAATTCATGTATAATTTAATTAAGAAGACCTGCCTTCTCCATGCCTATGTATGTATATGTTTATATACTACATATAATTGTCCTTAAAATTCTGAGAGAATTATAGTTTAGTTTATACTTCTGTGAAATTTTAGTCAGGGTCATATACTCACAGAGTCATATACTTTCACATTTTATTAAATAAATTTATTTAATATTGCCTTTTTTATTTTCCAAAATTTAAAATATAGAGAATACTTCAATGCAGAATGCAATGACATCCCTATACCATTTACCAATTGTTGAAAAAATAAAATAAAATTAGAGAAGAAAATATAGAGGGCAGCAATACACTGTTTAAAAGCAGTGCATGATGTTGACTATGAGATATATTTTCTACTTATTTTGATTTTTAGCCACTTGATGACCATCAGTTTAATAGACAAATTACTCAAAAGTTTGATGTAGTTATGTAAAGGCAGGGACATCTCTTAGGGACACCATTTAATATATGGCACTGTTATTGTTCATATTAGAACAGGTTCTAATTTCTTCTTTGATGTCTTCTTTAATCCAAGTTTTAAATGAAATTTTGATAATTTTCAAATAGACGTATATACATTTGGCTCTTACTATGATAATTCTATCACATGTAATAAATGAAATCAGATTGTATACAGTTACTACTTTCCTCCTTGCTACTAATCAACACTTTGGGGGAAGACTCTTTGAGATCATGCAAATATCCAGCTCCTCATCAAACTTTCCTCCTTGGATGTGGAAAATATAAACTATATTGAGACAAGCAAGTGATGTATTATGCCTCCAGTCAGAATTCCTGAAGGAGAGAGTAGAGAAAAGGATGAAAAGGAAATACGAGAAGAGATACTGGCTGAGAATAGTTCAGACCTGTGTCAGATATAGGATGTTTAAGAATCTTAAACAAAATAATATGAAAATATATCCACAGCAAGATCCATGATAGTCCATTACAAACCTCAAACAGAAAGAGCAGATCTTAATGAAAGCGAGATAGCAGAGATACTGTAAGCACCACTCTCATTACAATTTCATCCCTGACCTCTAGACTCTAGAGGTAATTGTCCATCCTTGCTTCTGAGATAATATATTCCTTGCATTTTTGTTTGTTTTCCACAGTTTTACCATGTGTATTAGTTTCCTTGGGCTGTAACAAAGTACTACTAAACTAGGTGGCTTAAAACACAAGAAATGTATTCTCTTACATTTCTGGAGACTAAAAGCTTGAAATCAAGCTATTAGGAGGTGCACACTCTCTTTGCAATCTCTAGTCTCTAGGGTAGGGCCTTGCCTTGTCTCTTGGGCTTCTAGTAGCCGCAAGTGTTCCTTATCTTGAGGCAGTGTAGCTCCAATATCTGCTTCCATCTTCACATAGCTATCTTCCTTTGTCTGTCTCTTTCTCTTCTTATAAGGATACTAGTTATACTGGATTAGAGTGCATGCTGATGACCTCATTTTAAATTAATTACATCTGCAAAGATCTTACTTCCAGACATGATGAAATTCATAGGTAGGCAAGGTTAGGATTTTAACACATTTTTGGGGGGGACACAATTCAACACTATCACAAACCCTGAAGTCTAGTTTTGCCTGTGTTTGAACTGTAGATAAATGCAATTATAAGATATATAGTCTTCTGGACTTGCATTTCATCAATATTAGTTGTGAATAATAATCAATGTTATTCATATAGTGGTATGGGGTTATGGTTTTATTCATTTTCATTGTTTTATAGAATTCTGTTGTACAATATACCACAGTTCATTTGTTCACCAATTTTTGATGATATTTCAGTTGTTTTCAGATTTTTGCTATTGTGAACAGTGTTGCTATGAATATCCTGCACAACTATCTTGGTACACATGTGCAAGAATTTCTTTAAAAGATGTTATCAAGAGAAAAATAGCTGGGAGATAAAGTTTGTATCTTTAACTTCTCTGATGATGCTCCTGCTTTTTTGAAGTTTTACAGACAATTCATATACCCATCAACAGTGTGTAGAATTTCATATTTTTGTTATGTTTTGTGGTCATCTGAATTTGCCATTTTGTGAAATTCAAGACTTTTTCCCATTAAAAAATTGTATTTTATTTTTCTCTTACTTCTTTTTAAGAGTTGATTGCATTTTCTGAATGTAAATCCTTCACACATTGTTTAATGGAACTGATGATAGTAGGCATATTTGTTTTGTTCCTGATCTTAAAGAAACTGCTTTCAAGAGCTTTTTATTATGCATAATGTTTGCAGTAGCTTGTTTGTTTATAAATATCTTGCATTAGCTAAAGAGATGTTCTTCTATTTTTAATTTGTAATAAGTTTTGTTGTACCTGGATATCAAATTTTATCAAAAGTCTTAAATTACAACAATCTTGTAGTTTTGGAATAAAAATTATCCTTTTATATATTGATAGATTTAGTTTGCTGATATTTGGTTTAGGTATTTTGCATCTATCATATGTTATAGAATCTTAAGATGCCATTATTTTATGTATCAGTATAAAAGAACAAATACAATGCTTTTTTCACTTAGATTTTAAAAAATATTTATTAAAATACCATTTTGGCTTATTTACACATATACTGTATATGTCACTCTTGTACATACTTATGAAAAAGTGTAAGCAAGATAACTTGATTAAGGTACTACCAAAACAATTTCACAGCAGCTATCATGACTGTATTATATTAAATCCAAAACTCTACCTTAGTCAGTGGCAACTCCATTCATTGCCTGGGATAAAGGTATATCCCTCCAGAGCATATTTACTTTTGCTTCTGTCCTTGTGGAGCCTACAATTGGTTTTTCTTGAACACTTGATGTACACTTGTTTAGAATCTTATTTTAGATTCTGTCATGCTCCATCTGTAAATGCTTTGCATTTCTCTTTTTTTTTAAACTCTAACCTGAAGTGTAGTGATTTGGGGGAGAGGTGGCAAGGGTTATAGATGGAGTGGAGTATTCTAGATATGGGAACTCTTCATACCTTCAGAGACTTACGGTCAGCACTGGCTCCTCTGCCTCTTTGGCCTAAGGGCTCCACACTTGTTGCTCTTGTCTGGGAAGAGAGCCCTTTCTTGCTCCACATTAGATAAATAGGAGCAGGATAGTAAATGCTAGACTTATTTGGCTGCTCTTTCTGTGGATTCCCAAATAATCACCTAGTTTTCCTCTGAATTTCCTCCAGTTCCCTAAATCAGGTACCTCTGTCTTGAAGCACCCCTAAAGCTGCTTCTGCACATCTTTGTTCATTTTGGGCTGTGACTTCTCCTTCAATAACTTCCTTTGCTTCCTACATTTCAGAGATTTCATATGTTTTCTAAACCAACATAACCATTCTTTATTGTTGTCCTAGGCTGTCGTGGACTTACTAACATTATTTTTCTATTTCTGGAAATCTGGGGAGGAATGTAAGTCTAGAATATGCATTCATACTACACTATCTCTATTCTCATCTACCAGCATTTTAATAGTGGTTATGACTAGGTAATTTAAAATTTGTGTTTGTTGTGTTTTTAAACTTCTCTCTAACGTTTACACATTACTTGGATTATATATTTTTAACAACAAAAATAATTGAAGTCAACTTGTACAAAAGCAAAAGTGAAACTGTCTCCTCTTCCCCACTCCAGTCCCACTCCTCAGAGTTAACCATGATCTGCATCAGAATTTCACAGTCTTGGTACTATGGCACATGAGCCAGATCATTCTTTTTTGTGAGCTGTCCTGTCCATGGTGGGATGTTTAGCATCATCTGTAGTCTTTACCAAGAATGCTTATAACAACTCCAAGTTGTGACAACCAAAAATGTCTTCCGACACTGCCAAATGTTCTCAGGGGAAAAGATCATCTATGGTTGAGAACTATTGACCGAGATATATTTCTATGAATTTACAAGTGTGCACACACACACATATTTAAAGAAAAATAACTCATTGTATCAAAATAGAAAATGATAAAACCTGCTGGCCTATGTAGAGTGGAGTAGAGTGAAGTCACTCAGTCATGTCTGACTCCTTGCCACCCCATGGACTGTAGCCCACCCCTCCTCCGTCCATGGGATTCTCCATGCAAAAGTACTGGAGTGGGTTGCCATTTCCTTCTCCAGGGGATCTTCCCAACCCAGGGATCGAACCCAAGTCTCCCGCATTGCATGTACCACTAAGTAAATATGCGAAAATATGCTATTTGAACACTAGCCTGATGCTAAGAGTGTTATATGAAAAAAAAAATGTTCTGTGGTCAGATAAATCTCAACAGTATTAAGTTAACAAAATTAAATCATTTTCTTTCCTATGTGACTACTGTGCATTGTGAATCTCCAAGCAGGAGCTATCAATATAACTGTGCTATTCCTCAAGTGTATACAACTCTAGAATCTTTATTATCTTTACATCATGGAACATTTTATGGGACTAATGTCTTATTTAACTTATATGCAGAGTACATCATGAGAAACGCTGGGCTGGATGAAGCACAAGCTGGAATCAAGATTGCTGGAGAAATATCAGTAACCTCAGATATGCAGATGACACCACCCTTACGGCAGAAAGTGAAGAAGAACTAAAGAGCCTCTGATGAAAGTGAAAGAGGAGAGTGGAAAAGTTGGCTTAAAGCTCAACATTCAGAAAATTTAGATCATGGCATCTGGTCCCATCACTTCATGGGAAATAGATGGGGAAACAGTGGAGACAGTGGCTGATTTTATTTTTGGGGGCTCCAAAATCACTGCAGATGGTGATTGCAGCCATGAAATTAAAAGATGCTTACTCCTTGGAAGGAAAGTTATGACCAACCTGGACAGCATATTAAAAAGCAGAGACATTACTTTGTCAACAAAGGCCCATCTAGTCAAGGCTATGGTTTTTCCAGTGGTCATGTATGAATGTGAAAGTTGGACTGTGAAGAAAGCTGAGCGCCAAAGAATTGATGTTTTTGAACTGTGGTGTTGGAGAAGACTCTTGAGAGTCCCTTTGACTGCAAGGAGATCCAACCAGAACATCCTAAAGGAGATCAGTCCTGGGTGTTCATTGGAAGGACTGATGTTGAAGCTGAAACTCCAATACTTTGGTCACCTCATGTGAAGAGCTGACTCATTTGAAAAGACCTTGATGCTGGGAGGGATTGGGGGCAGGAGGACAAGGGGATGACAGAGGATGAGATGGTTGGATGGTATCACCAACTTGATGGACATGGGTTTGGGTGGACTCCGGGAGTTGGTGATGGACAGGGAGGCCTGGTGTGCTGCGGTTCATGGGTTAGCAAATAGTCATACATGACTAAGCAAATGAACTGAACTGAACTGAATTGAATGTCTGTAGAAACCCACTGGGAAACTCCACCTTGATACTCTGAGTGTAAGAAAGTCCATGGAAGATTTTAAGCAAATATAAAGCTGAAACAAACAAAGAACTAATTTATGTTCCCAGTATTTTGCCACTCTATTTTAACCTTAAGGGAAATCAAGTAGGTAGATTCAGCAGCTGAATTAGACTGAAGCAATTTGGCAGGCCCACTTGGCACACAAACGGTATGTGACTCTCACTACCCGGGCCAGTTATTTATGGAATACTACTAGTTGTGCCAGAGAGAAAAAAAAAGATCCCACTATCATTTCAGAAGAGGCTTATCTCATGAGTGGTCAGCACAGTTTAAATTTTTTTCCCTCTGCCTCAGATTCCAGGCCACTATTTTATTTTTTGTCTCTCATTGGAGTAGGTGGATAAAATTACTGTTTTCAACAGAATTACAATAGCACAGAATTTTTTTTCTTAAATTTCATCAGCTTTCTGACCATTTACTGGGATCTTTATATTTTAAAGCAAAAACTTTGTGGAATACAAATTAATGAGGATTCTTTATAATACTTCCCTGAGCCTACTTGACATTTATCAGGTGTGGTAAATTGAAGGCATTTTCTTTCTGGCTTTAGTTGCTGTTAGACAAGGCCTACCTTGGACTATAGGGTGTGGGCAAAGGGTGCATTGCCAAGAGACAATGCTGACTCAAATGAGGGCAGCCTGAGGTCAGTC
Source organism: Bos taurus (assembly GCF_002263795.3). Taxonomy (NCBI): domain Eukaryota; kingdom Metazoa; phylum Chordata; class Mammalia; order Artiodactyla; family Bovidae; genus Bos; species Bos taurus. The sequence goes on from NC_037328.1 coordinate 86,214,637, forward strand.
AGGTGTCCTGTCACATAAAAGACAGCAGGGATAAAAATGAGCAACATCTGTGCCCTCCTGTCTTTTCTTCTGCTCATGAATGAAATGAGAAGGTGAAAGGCTAAAAAAGAAATGAAAGCCAAATGCAGAAGATGTAGAGGGTTGTATTCGTGACACCACTGCACCATTTCCAAGCTGATTATTCAATATTCTGAATCATGAGAGATAGAAAAAATGAAAAAAAAAAAAAAAAAGGTTATTCATTGGGACCAGAGAAGACAAAGTGAAGACTATTTCATATTTATCTAAACAGTCTTAATTTCAATTTTTTAAAGAAAAGCATCATTTATAAGAGAGGGCTGCATCACACTCTTTTGCCAGTCCAGGTCCGATGCAAGATACTGGATGCTTGGGGCTGGAGCACTGGGACGACCCAGACGGATGGTATGGGGAGGGAGGAGGGTTCAGGATGGGGAACACATGTATACCTGTGGCGGATTCATTTCGATATTTGGCAAAACTAATGCAATATTGTAAAGTTTAAAAATAAAATAAAAAAAAAAAAAGAATTTCTAATTAATAGGTGAAGAATTTAGATATATGTTATGAATCAGTATCAGACACATTTGATATATTCATATAAATTGTAAATATTTTAATTCTTATTTTAATGACTATTAAAGGTGCTAAATCTTAAAAAAAAAAAAAAAAGAGAGGGCTGCGTCACACTCTTTTTTCTTATACATGTTGTCACCAGTTCAGTTCAGTTCAGTCACTTAGTTGTATCCAACTCTTTGCCACCCCATGAATCGCAGCACGCCAGGCCTCCCTGTCCATCACCAACTCCCGGAGTTCACTCAGACTCACGTCCATCGAGTCAGTGATGACATCCAGCCATCTCATCCTCTGTCTTCCTCTTCTCCTCCTGCCCCCAATCCCTCCCAGCATCAGAGTCTTTTCCAATGAGTCAACTCTTCACATGAGGTGGCCAAAATATTGGAGTTTCAGCTTTAGCATCATTCCTTCCAAAGAAATCCCAGGGCTGATCTCCTTCAGAATGGACTGGTTGGATCTCCTTGCAGTCCAAGGGACTCTCAAGAGTCTTCTCCAACACCACAGTTCAGAAGCATCAATTCTTCGGTGCTCAGCTTTCTTCACAGTCCAACTCTCATATCCATACATGACCACTGGAAAAACCATAGCCTTGACTAGATGAACCTTTGTTGGCAAAGTAATGTCTCTGCTTTTGAATATGCTATCTAGGTTGGTCATAACTTTCCTTCCAAGGAGTAAGCATCTTTTAATTTCATGGCTGCAGTCACCATCTGCAGTGATTTTGGAGCCCCCAAAAATAAAGTCTGACACTGTTTCCACTGTTTCCCCATCTATTTCCCATGAAGTGATGGGACCAGATGCCATGATCTTCGTTTTCTGAATGTTGAGCTTTAAGCCAACTTTTTCACTCTCCTCTTTCACTTTCATTAAGAGGCTTTGAGTTCCTCTTCACTTTCTGCCATAAGGGTGGTGTCATCTGCATATCTGAGGTTATTGATATTTCTCCCGGCAATCTTGATTCCAGCTTGTGCTTCATCCAGCCCAGCGTTTCTCATGATGTACTCTGCATAGAAGTTAAATAAGCAGGGTGACAATATACAGCCTTGACGTACTCCTTTTCCTATTTGGAACCAGTCTGTTGTTCCATGTCCAGTTCTAACTGTTGCTTCCTGACCTGCATGTAGGTTTCTCAAGAGGCAGGTCAGGTGGTCTGGTATTCCCATCTCTTTCAGAATTTTCCACAGTTTATTGTGATCCACACAGTCAAAGGTTTGGCATAGTCAATAAAGCAGAGATAGAGGGAACTAATGAATGTTTATAAAAAGTAAAAACTCTAAAATTTACAGGGATTGCAAAATTTTGGTTAAGTCTATTATCCACTCTGCATTTTCATTTTTTTCCTCTTTAAACAGAGATATTTACCACTACCATTCTAAGAAGGTCTTATAAATGAAAATATTTATATTTATAATTATCTTAAATGAAGGTCTCAAATTTTTAATCTAAAACTATATTTAAATTCAGATGGATTTTTGATATAATCACTTATGACAGGTTTTAGCCTTTATAGAAATTTACTTTAAAAAAGAAATCTGGACTTCTAGAAGCAGTGGTGGTAAACTATTACTCCCAGGGTGCTATGTGCTTGGGGCTTTCCATTTGTTTTCCTTCACTGTCAGCCTGATGCTGTGTCTTGACTGTGTGCTTAATCCAAGAAGACTGTCTGAGTACTGGGGGAGAAATTTAGGAGTTAGGTTGAGTGGGATGGGAATATAAAGCACTAAAGAATTGGGGGATTCTGAATCCTTAGAAAAAAGAATTCTTCTCTACCACAAGAAGAGGGGGAAGGACAGATAGAAGTGAAATTATGCAATACATGCCTTAAAAGAGAATACACATAGACATAATGCTGTTTTGTAGAGAACTCAATTTAGTAAAATATTTATTTTGGAATATTTAAAGTATCATTTCTTTGAACAGTAATTACAGGTTTATTAATTAATGGTACACATCACAAGTTTTAATTTATTTATTGTTACAAATGAAGCAGGAAAAACTTGAGAATTAAAGAGATTATCATTATTTTGGTAAAACAGAAGAAAGTAGTTATGTGTTCAGGACTTGGTGTCAAGCAGATATGGAAATGACTGGTTTCCAAAATGGAGAAGAATGAGGAAAAAAAGAAAAATAACTCAACCAAAACTTAAAATGTGTCAAATGTGAACTAGGTCTGGTGGGCTGCAGCCCATAGGGTCACAGGATTGGACACGACTGAAGTGACTGAGCACGCATGCATGTGAACTTGGTCTTAGTATTCTTGGATGCTATAGTCTCGGAACTTGTCTTTGCAATTTCTTCTACTTCTAATTCTTCATTTTTATTATCACAATAAACTGTAGAAAACTATAAGGGATTCCCTACACGGAGAAAAGCTTCTCTACTTTTATTTCTCTCTAAAATAAAGCTGATGTAAAAGAGGATAAATAAATTTTAAACTTGTCATCCTTTTTACAGTATGTTTGGTAAAATTCCAGGCTAAATTCAACAGCTATACACAGCAAGATCTTTTCATCTGAAATTTGGAAACAAAAGCCAGATGTTGACTCACCCTGTTCTTCTGGAAAGACTGACTGTCTTTGGAAGGGGCTAACTCTATGCATTCACAAGTAATGCAATTGAGCCAAGCTAGCAAAATGTTTGCTTTTTTACTGAAGATATGTGGATATAAAAAGAGGTCTCACACAAAAGTTCAGCATTCCTCCAGAAAATCCCCATAAACTGTTTCTTCTCTGAGGAGATCTCTTCGCAGCTTCTAGTCACCAGGTACCTCTTCTTTGCTGTTCCATTCCTTGCCCTGATCTGCTCCCAAGAAACTCTTAATCCTGCTACTTCTTCCCAGACATTTTATTTTTCAGAGCAGCTTCTTTCTTCCCATGATGTAACACAATTTGTTTTATCCAGCTGATAAAAGCTTTTTAAGCTTTTTTTTTCTGAAGTAGACTTAAAATGTTGCATTAGTTTCAGGTATACAGCAAAGTAATTCAGTTACATAGATTCTTTTTCAGACCCTTTCCCATTATAGGTTATTACAAGGTATTGAATATAGTTCTCTGTGCTAAATAGTAGGTCTTTTTTAAAATCTATTTTGTATATAGAAGTGTCTATCCCAAACTGCTAATTAATCCCTTTCCCTCTCATTATTTAGTTTGTATTAGTTCTACTTTGTCACAACATCTAATATTTATACATTATTCCTTCTTTGTCTTCATGTTTTGTTTGTAAAACTCTACAGTCATTTTTACATATATATATATATTTACCAGCTGAGCATGTCATGGTTTATATATTTATACGTGTGTGTGTGTGTGTGCATGCGCGTGCACATGTGTTTGAGAGTGTGAGTGTGAAAGTCACTCAGTTGTGTCTGACTCTTTGTGATCCCATGGACTGTAGCCCACCAGGCTCCTCTGTCCATGGGATTTCCCAGGCAAGAATACTGGACTGGGTAGCTTATCCCTTCTCCAGCAGATCTTCCCTGCCCAGGAATTGAACTGGGTCTCTTGCATTGCAGGCAGATTCTTTACTAGCTGAGCTACCAGGAAAGCCCTAATATATATATATATACATACATATATATATATATATATATGTATGTATATATATATATTAGAGATACCAACAGAGAAGGCAAGGCACCCCACTCCAGTACTTTTGCTTAGAAAATCCCATGGACGGAGGAGCCTGGTAGGCTGCATTGGAGAAGGAAATGGCAACCCACTCCAGTGTTCTTGCCTGGAGAATCCCAGGGATGGGGAAGCCTGGTAGGCTGTTGTCTATGGGGTCCCACAGAGTTGGACACGAGTGAAGTGACTTAGCAGCAGCAGCAGCAGCAGCAGAGATACCAAGGCAATATTTCATGCAATGATGGGCTCAATAAAGGACAGAAATGGTAGGGACCTAACAGAAGCAGAAGATATTAAGAAGAGGTGGCAAGAATACACAAAAGAACTGTACAAAAAAGATCTTCATGACCAAGATAATCATGATGATGTGATCACTGACCTAGAGCCAGACATGCTGGAATGTGAAGTCAAGTGGGCCTTAGAAAGCATCACTACGAACGAAGCTAGTGGAGGTGATGGAATTCCAGTTGAGCTATTTCAAATCCTGAAATATGGTGCTGTGAAAGTGCTGCACTCAGTATGCCGGAAAACTCAGCAGTGGCCACAGGACTGGAAAAGGTCAGTTTTCATTCCAATCCCAAAGAAAGGCAATGCCAAAGAATGTTCAAACTACCGCACAATTGCACTCATCTCACACGCTAGTAAAGTAATGCTCAAAATTCTCCAAGCCAGGCTTCAGCAATACGTGAACTGTGAACTTCCAGATGGTCAACCTGGTTTTAGAAAAGGCAGAGGAACCAGGGATCAAATTGCCAACATCTGCTTGATCATGGAAAAAGCAAGAGAGTTCCAGAAAAACATCGATTTCTGCTTTATTGACTATGCCAAAGCCTTTGACTGTGTGGATCACAATAAACTGTGGAAAATTCTGAAAGACATGGGAATACCAGACCACTTGACCTGCCTCTTGAGAAACCTGTATGCAAGTCAGGAAGCAACAGTTAGAACTGGACATGGAACAACAGACTGGTTCCAAATAGGAAAAGAAGTATGTCAAGGCTGTATATTGTCACCCTGCTTATTTAACTTCTATGCAGAGTACATCATGAGAAACGCTGGGCTGGATGAAGCACAAGCTGGAATCAAGATTGCCAGGAGAAATATCAATAATCTCAGATATGCAGATGACACCACCCTTATGGCAGAAAGTGAAGAGGAACTCAAAGCCTCTTGATGAAAGTGAAAGAGGAGAGTGAAAAAGTTGGCTTAAAGCTCAACATTCAGAAAACGAAGATCATGGCATCTGGTCCCATCACTTCATGGGAAATAGATGGGGAAACAGTGGAAGCAGTGTCAGACTTTATTTTTGGGGGCTCCAAAATCACTGCAGATGGTGACTGCAGCCATGAAATTAAAAGACACTTACTCCTTGAAAGAAAAGTTATGACCAACCTAGACAGCATATTCAAAAGCAGAGACATCACTTTGCCAACAAATGTCCATCTAGTCAAGGCTATGGTTTTTCCTGTGGTCATGTATGGTTGTGAAAGTTGGACTGTGAAGAAAGCTGAGTGCCAAAGAATTGATGCTTCTGAACTGTGGTGTTGGAGAAGACTCTTGAGAGTCCCTTGGACTGCAAGGAGATCCAACCAGTCCATTCTAAAGGAGATCAGCCCTGGGTGTTCTTTGGAAGGAATGATGCCAAAGCTGAAACTCCAATACTTTGGCCACCTCTTGCAAAGAGTTGACTCATTGGAAAAGACTCTGATGCTGGGAGGGATTGGGAGCAGGAGGAGAAGGGGACAACAGAGGATGAGATGGCTGGATGGCCTCACCGACTTGATGGACATGAGTTTGAGTGAACTCCGGGAGTTGGTGATAGACAGGGAGGCCTGGCATGCTGCAATTCATGGGGTTGCAAAGAGTTGGATATAACTAAGTGACTGAACTGAAGTGAACTGAACTGATATATATATCTGGTCTCATCACTTCATGGTAAATAGATGGGGAAACAGTGTCAGACTTTATTTTTTTGGGCTCCAAAATCACTGCAGATGGCGACTGCGGCCATGAAATTAAAAGATGCTTACTCCTTGGAAGGAAAGTTATGACCAACATAGATAGCATATTGAAAAGCAGAGACATTACTTTGCCAACAAAAGTCCGTCTAATCAAGGCTATGGTTTTTCCTGTGGTCATGTATGGATGTGAGAGTTGGACTGCGAAGAAGGCTGAGCGCCGAACAATTGATGCTTTTGAACTGTGGTGTTGGAGAAGACTCTTGAGAGTCCCTTGGACTGCAAGAAGATACAACCAGTCCATTCTGAAGGAGATCAGCCCTGGGATTTCTTTGGAAGGAATGATGCTAAAGCTGAAAGTCCAGTACTTTGGCCACCTCATGTGAAGAGTTGACTCATTGGAAAAGACTGATGCTGGGAGGGATTGGGGGCAGGAGGAGAAGAGGAAGACAGAGGATGAGATGGCTGGATGGCATCACTGACTCGATGGACGTGAGTCTGAGTGAACTCTGGGAGTTGGTGATGGACAGGGAGGCCTGGTGTGCTGAGATTCATGGGATCACAAAGAGTCAGACACGACTGAGCGACTGAACTAACACACACATACCCTAATATACATATATATATATATACACATATATATATATTTATACACACACATATTTTGACTGATGTTTTCTCAGTTATTGTTTGGTTGGATGAAATTCATTCTCTAGAACTATGCTGTCTAAAATTGAGTCACTAGCTGCATGTGGATATTGAGCACCTGAAATACGATTTGATGAGCTCTAGTAGTTTTCTGGTAGCATCTTTAGGATATTCTATGTGTAAACTTTTCTATGTGTAAGCCGTGACAGTTTTACTTCTTTTACAGATTGGTTTCTTTTTATTTCTTTTTCTTCTCTGATTGCCATACCTAGGATTTTGAAAACTATGTTGAATAACAGTGACGAGGGTGGATATCCTTGTCTTATTCCTGATCTTTGAGGAAATACTTTCAGTTTTTCACCATTGAGAATGATCTTTGCTGTGAGTTTGTCATATATGGCCTTTATTATGCTGAGTTAGGTTTTCTCCATGCCTGCTTTATGGAGAGTTTTTTTTTTTAATCATAAATGGGTGTTGAATTTTGTCAAAAGCTTTCTCTGCATCTATTCAGATAATCATATAGTTTTAATTCTTCAATTTGTTGATGTGGCATATCACGTAAATTGATTTGCATATACTGAAGAAAGCTTGCATCCCTGGGATAAATGTCACTTGATCATGGTGGATGACCTCGTAATATGCTGTTAAATTTGGTTTGCTACTGTTCTGTTGAAGATTTTTGCATCTGTGTTCATCAGGGATACTTGCTTGTGATTTTCTTTTTTTGTAATATCTGTTTTCTAGTTTTGGTGTCAGGGTGATGGGTCCCTGTAGAATGAGTTTGGGAATGTTCCTTCTTCAAAGAGTTTCAGCAGGATAGGTGTTGACTCTTCTCCAAATGTTTGAAGTCTCTTAGAGGAAAACATGGGCTTCTCTGATGGCTCAGAAGATAAAGAATCTACCCACCAATGCAGGAGACACAGGAGATGGAGGTTTGATCCCTGGTCGGGAAGATCCCCTGGAGGAGGAAATCCACTCCACTGTTCTTGCCTGAAAAATCCCATGGACAAAGAAGCCTCGCCCCTCCTCCACAGGGTCACAAAGAGTGGACACAACTGAATGACTAAACACGCAGAGGAAAACATAGGAAGAACACTCTCTGGCAAATCATAGCATCTTTTTTTGATCCACCTCCTACAGTAGTAAAAATAAAAACTGAAATAAACAAATGGGACCTAATTAAACTTAAAAGCTTTTCCACAGCAAAGGAAACAATAAACAAAACAAAAAGACAATCCACAGAAAGGGAGTAAATATTTGCAAATGAAGTGACTGACAAAGGATTACTCTCCAAAATATACAACAGCTCCTTGTAGTTCAATATGAAAAAAAAAAAAATCAAACCACCAAACAACCCAATTAAAAAAATGGGTGAAAGATCTAAATTCTCCAAAGAAGACATACTGATAACCAACACACACACATATATAATGGAATATTACTCAGCCATAAATAAGAATAAAATAATGTCATTTGCAGCAACATGGATGGACCTAGAGATTGCCATGCTGAGAGAAATAATTCAGAGAAAAACAAATATCATACAATACTGCTTATATGTGGAAACTAAAAAAAAACAAAAAAACAAACCAAAAAAACGGTACAAATGAACTTATTTACAAAAAAGAAATAGAGTCACAGATGTAGAACTATGGTTACTGGGGTGAGGAGGAAGCAGGGGTTTGAGGGAAGGGACAAATTGGGATACTGGGATTGACATTTATACACTACTATATATAAAATGGAGAGGGCAATGGCACCCCACTCCAGTACTCTTGCCTGGAAAATCCCATGGATGGAGGAGCCTGGAAAGCTGCAGTTCATGGGGTCGCTAACAGTTGGACACAACTGAGCGAGTTCACTTTCACTTTTCACTTTCATGCATTGGAGGAGGAAATGGAAACCCACTCCTGTGTTCTTACCTGGAGAATCCCAGGGATGGGGGAGCCTGGTGGGCTGCCATCTATGGGGTAGCACAGAGTCGGACACGACTGAAGCGACTTAGCAGCAGCATATATAAAATAGGACTTCCCTGGTGGTCCACTGGCTAAGACTCCATGCACCCAATGCAGGGGGCCCAAGTTCGATCCCTGGTCAGGGAACTAGATCATGTGGCACAGGTAAAGGTTCACAGCTACAACTAAGAGTTTGAATGCCAAAGATTCCATGTGCCACAACTAGGACCAAGTGCAGCCAACTAATAAGGAACTATGTAGAGTACAGGGAACTCTTCTCAGTACTCTGTAATGACTTATATGGACAAAGAATCTTAAAGAGAGTGGATATATGTATATGTATAGATGATACTCTTTGCTGTACAGAATAACTAACACAACATTTTAAATTAACTATACTCTAATAAAAATTCTTAAAAATTTAAAAAAGAAATATGATTTGACTGAACTGAGATGTGGTATTAAGTGTAATCTACAGACTGGATTTCAAAAACTTAGTACAAAAAATGGACAATATCACATTGATAATTTTATATGGATTATATATTGAGATTTTAATACTTTTAATATTTTGTGTATATTGTGTTAGATGATGTATATTTTTAATTTCACCTTTTTTACTTTAAAAAAAACTGGATAAGAAAAAGTATCAAAGAATCAAAGATATCAAAAACTAGGAATCTGTTTCATTGTGTGTGAAAAATAAGAAAGGATGAAGACATCTAGGGAAAGGGAGACAATAATTGATTCTTAGAGTCCTCATACAAACAGATGAACATGATTTAGAGTTTTAATCGTTTGCAAGTTGCTTGCTTCACATAATAACATATTGTGTTGGCTGATTGTCAAGCTGTTGTCTTTCAGTTTCAAACCTATCCTTCCATCCTCTGTGAGATGCTATGGCTGGTACTTTGCAGTCCTGTTTCTGCTTTGTCACATTTCTGCGCTGGTGTTATCTTCTGCCAATAGGGGGCGCTAGAGGAAGACAAACAAGCTAAAGGAGGAAACCTGGACTAGATGCTTTTTGGTTTGCTTCTTGTCCTGCTTTTACTTCCTGTTCCTGTCGTTTGGTTGGAGCAGCCATTGGTTTCTTAAGGAATCTTGGTCCGTATTTGTAGTTTTTTTTTAGCACCATCCCTGTCACAGCTTCTCAGCGGTACTAGCATCTGCCACTCAGGGACGTCTCCTCCCAAGTTCGATTCCCAATGCTATAGATCTCTTCATCCAAACTTTCTAGTTTTAAGTAATTGGATTCAGTTTTCTATTTACATTTATTTGGAATAAAGTCCAAAAGTATTACCTCTTTTAGAGGGCAAATTACTTAATACAGTGGACAAGGTTACTTCTCTGCTGAACACTTCCTAGTCAATTTTTTTAAAAATTAAATTTGTACTATGACTCAGGAAAGAATTTATGTTTATGTCACTGTACTTTCAAGAAGTCTTGCACCAATGTATACCTTCATTTGCAATGTATGAATGACTGTTTTATTTAATGATCAGATTATGATTATAAAAGAAATACACATTTATAAGAGAAAATTTAGAAAATACATAAAATTGAAGAAGTAAAATTACCTCAAATCGTATTCCTTATATAACAGCGGTATTAAGCTTTAGTGTATTTTTTCATGTTCTTAAGGCTATTTTAACCTCAGGAAAAATTGTCAAAATGATACATATTATTTGAAATAAAATCAAAATAAACAAATGGGACCTAATTAAACTTAAAAGCTTTTGCACAGCAAAGGAGACCAAAAACAAAATGAAAAGCAACCTATGGACTGGGAAAAAATATTTGCAAACAATACTACCAACAAGGGACTAATTTCCAAAATACAGAAACAGCTCACACAGCTTAAAATGAAAAACTAAACAAGCCAATCAAACAGTGGACAGAAGACCTAAATAAACATTTCTCCAAAGAAGACATACAGATGGCCAGCAGGCACATGAAAAGATGCTCAACATCACTAATTATTACAGAAATGCAAATCAAAACTACAAAGAGGTACCACTTAACACTGGTCAAAATAGCCATCATTCAAAAACTTTACAAATAATAAATGCTGGAGAGGGTTTGGAGAAAAGGGAACACTCCTACAATGTTGGTGGGAATGTTAGTTGGTACAGCCACTATGGAGAACAGTATGGAGGCTCCTCAAGAAACTAAAAATAGAGTTATCATATGATCCAGCAATTCTCTCCTGGGTATGTATCTGGAGAAAACTCTAATTTGAAAAGATACATGCACCCTGATGTTCACTGCAGCACTATTTACAATGGCTAAGACGTGGAAACAACCTAAATGTCCATCAACAGATAAACGGATGAAGAAGGTGTGAGATATATATCAGATCAGATCAGATCAGTCGCTCAGTCGTGTCCAACTCTTTGCGACCCCATGAATCGCAGCATGCCAGGCCTCCCTGTCCATCACCAACTCCCGGAGTTGTGTTTGTTGCTCAGTCATGTCTGATTCTATGAGATGTCATGGACTGTCACCTGCCAGGCTCCTCTGTCCGTGGAATCCTCTAGGTAAGGATACCAGAAGGGGTTGCCATTTCCTTCTCCAGACCCAGGGATTGAATGCAGGTCTCCTCCACTGCAGGCAGATTTTTTTACTGTCTGAGCCACCAGGGAAGCCATATGTATATATAAAATATATTTATATATATACACATATAAAACTATATATCTACACATATTATATACATATAATTATATATACATAAATATATATATATCATATAATATACACATATTGTGTATATTATTTTATTCTATAGCTGAGTAACATTCCATATATCAGTCAGTTCAGTCGCTCAGTCATGTCTGACTCTTTGCGACCCCATGGACTGTAGCATGCCAGGCTTTCCTGTCCATCACCATCTCCCAGAGCTTGCTCAAACTCGTGTCCATCAAGTCAGTGATGCCATCCAACCATTTCATCCTTTGTTATCCCCCTCTCCTCCTGCATTCAATCTTTCCCAGCATCAGAGTCTTATATATATGTATATACAATTCTTTTCTAATATTCCGTGTGTGTGTGTGTATACATATACATACATATATATACATATATATATACACACACACACACAATTCTTTTCTATAGCTGAGTAATATTTCATTGTACATATATATATTGTATATTCCATTGTACACACACACAATGGAATATTACTCAGCCATAGAAAAGAATGAAATATCTCATATGCAGCAACATGGATGGACCTAGAGATTATCATACCGAGTGAAGAGAAAGACCACTATCATATGATATCACTTATGTGGAATCTAAAAAAATGATACAAAGGAACTTATTTACCAATAGAAATAGATTCACAGACATAGGAAACAAACTTATGGTTACCAAAGGGGATAGCAGAGGCTGCTGTTGCTGCTAAGTCGCTTCAGTCATGTCTGATTCTGTGAGACCCCATAGATGGCAGCCCACCAGGCTCCCCCATCCCTGAGATTCTCCAGGCAAGAGTACTGGAGTGGGGTGCCATTGCCTTCTCCAATAGCAGAGGAGGGGAGAGATAAATTAGAAGTTTGGGACTAATGTATACACACTACTCTATATAAAATAGGGCTTTCCAGGTAGTGCTAATTTTAAAGAATCTGCCTGCCAGTGCAGGAGACATAAGAGAAGTGGGGTTCAATTCCTGGGTTGGGAAGATCCCCTGGAGGAGAGCATGGCAACTCACCTCAGTATTCTTGCCTGGAGAACCCTATGGACAGAGGAGCCTGGTGGGATATAGTACAAAGGGTCGCACAGAGTCGGACATGACTGAAGTGACTTAGCATGAATACATATATAAAATATGTAAACAACAAGGACAGACTGTATAACACAGGGAACTACAGTCAATATTTTATAATAACCTATGATGGAAAAGAATCTGAAAAAGAATACATTTTTGTAAAAAAAAGAATACATTTTGTAAGTATGTATATACCATATATATATATATCTGAATCACTTTGCTGCTCACCTGAAACTAACACAGCATTGTAGATTAGCTATACTTCAATTTTTTAAAATGGTTTTAAAAAGATACATATTATTAATATTTGTATAACAAATTCTAACAATTTAGAAATTAAAAGCAGAAGGTGTTTTACCTCTTTCCCTTCTGTTTTTTAAAATATTTATTCATTTGGCTGCGCCAGGCCTTAGTTGTGGCATGTGGGATCTTTAGTTGTGGCATCTGAACTCTTAGTTGTAGCATATGGGATCTAGTTCCCTACCCAGGGATCAAATCCCAGGCCCCCTGCACTGAGAGCAAGGAGTCTTAGTCACTGGATCACCAGGGAAGTTCCTCCATTCTTTTTCTAATTCCAATTTCTAGAAACTATCTTGCTTTCTAAATATCATTACAGTATATTTTTCATTTTATTATGAACTTTGGTACAAATACCTAATATAGCATTATATCCCTGGTGTCTCAGTGATAAAGAATCTGCCTACAATATAGGAGACATAGGTTTGATGTATGCAGGAGACATGGGTTTGATCCCTGTGTTGGGAAGATCCCCTAGAGGAGGAAATGGGAACCCACTCTAGTATTCATGCCTGGAAAATTCCGTGGACAGAGGAGGCTGGGGGCTACAGTCCATGGGATCACAAAGAGTTGGGCATGACTGAGCATGCATGCATATATTGGCATGAATATACACAAATTTATTTACACACTCTCAGAGGGTTTGATTGTTTCTAATATTTCCATAAGTTTTGTAGTTAACATCTTTGTACAGACTTTGTTTTTTTGAATTTAATTTTTTTCCCCAAAGCAGAATCACTGAGTCAAAAGTTATTGATATTTTTAAGGTCTTACTATCTAATGTAAAATTGCTTTTGAAAAACATTAAGAACAATAGAATTTCAAATACTGGAATTTTGAATACCATGACTGATAACAGATTCTCAATTCTTATTTTGAGGCTCTTTCTATGTTATTGTAAAGCCACTTTACACAGTTGCCTTTTTAGCTGCATTACTTTAACTGCATTGCCTGTCCAATTATATCCTCCCTGATGAGACTGATTCCAAATAAAAGTTATTTCAATCTCTAAAAAGATGTATCTATTTTACCCCAGAGGAACAACACCTGCCAATTTTACATCCTTGGGACATCTTATTGGACACTCTCTCAGTGGCGATCAAGCTTTAAAGTACATAATAATCCCAAGGATGGGGTTGGTGGCAGAAGTATGTGTCAGTATGCAGATTGTGGGCCTGAACGCTAGCGAGTCTGAATCAGTAGACTTGGGGTAAGGGCCCTGGAATCTGTATGTTTAACAGGGGATTCTGGCCATGACCTCTCACGGTACAAAGAGAAAATCTACTTTGTGGATTAAGTCACTGATTCCTAATGTCTGTTTTGTGGTGAATAGTGGTTGATTGTGAAAAGCTAGCCAGCCAGTGGGTAAAAATAAATGTGGGCAATGCAGGGATAAACATATTAAATGGGTTTAAATATATATTTTCAGAATTTTTAGTATGCTGAAAATGTTTTGTGGATTTCCAAGGATGGCTTCTTTGTAGAATATTCCAAATTTATATGATTCACTGAATTCATTTCATTGTTTATTTAGTTTGTTTTGGGTGGGCCACCTATTAACATCTGATGTTCCTAGGAACAAAGTTTGATAATCCTGGATTAAATGATTTTTCTATTACAGCATTTCCCATTATCCTCTTAGTATCTTGAAAAATTTAATAAACGTCCACAGGCACATAGCTTTTTCTAAAAGTTTAGGCAAAATAACATCTTTTTATTTTGTAAAGCTAAATTATCAGGGCTGAACTAAGTGAATTACTAGCAAAAAATGTATTAACTTTTTTTCTTTATTCAAATGCCTTTTCTGTTCATTCTCTTAATAAAAAAATATACCAAAGAAACCTTTTTTGAGGCTCTCCATTTCCTATTAGTGTCTGTTAACTAAGCAAGATGCAATCTAGAAGAACTTCATGTAATAGAAATAAGGCCCACGTGACCAAAAATTTAACACTCATCCAACAACAATTGCATTAGAAGTGGCAGAATCTTCATTGTTTAGAATTTCTGATGTTGGGGTTTTATTCAAAGGGTTATAAAAAAGGTCCTCTGAAACACTCCCATAGCAAATTATTTTGGCTGAATTATAACTCCTTAAAAGTGGGGTTTTATTATAATGGATACAGAGTTAGAATAAACTCTAACAGCATTTGTAGGCAGCACTGTATAATGAGGATTGAGTGCATTGCTATATTATGACTGCAAGTATATCTTTTCACTATCTTAGTAAAGCACTCCTAGCTTTTATACACAGTGCTATTGGTCAAGTACTCTGTGAGCTTCCCTGTTTCTTTTTATCTGATCGTTTAACACAACTTCTGTATACGAAGCACCACAATTCCAGATGACCCTGTCAGGCTTAAATTATTAGCCTGGATCATTCGCCTGTTAGGAATGTTCTACATATTTATTTGTAGAAGTACATAACAGCTTCAACTTAACATGTCAACAATTCTATAAAACATTCTAGCCAATTTGGATGAGTATAGAATATAGATGCTTCTTAATAGCAGCATCTTAAATTTGGTTGACTAATAAGAATAGGAAGGACAATGAAGGTTAACTAATTTGGTACTGGGGTTTTAAATTTTTAAAACATTTAAAACACAGATCAAATGAGAGAAAACTTGAAATAGTTCTGTTTTTATCTCCATTTTGCAGAGGTAGAGAAACTGAGACTCAACTAAATTAAGTGACTCATTGATAGTGTCTTACTGAGGAAATGATACAGCTAGGACTCAGAATCAGGTAATTTGATGTGAAAACCTATATTCTTTCTACCACATGAAACTTCACTTCTCCAAGTCACCTTCCATTCAGACAGTATAAACTCCAAGAGAACTTGGTTGTTTAAATCCGTACTCACCTTACAGATCACCAAGGAATCCATTAACTTCCCAGTTACACTTTTCATGTAATTTCATGGAGGCAATGGGATGTAGGATTACAAAGATCTGGTTTGAGTACTGGCTGCATCCATTTAGTAGTCATGTGACCTTAAAAATATTAAACTTCCATGAGCCTGGATCCTGTTTGTAAAACTGGGGACAGTAGCACTTACTTCAGGGGGTTGTTATGAATTAAATTAATGCTATGAGGTTATGAAAAAATATATGGGTATATCCAGCATAATACCAAGGATACCATTAACTTTTTAAGAAATGGAGTGGTAGCTATTTTTAACATTACTTGCCACAGTATTGAATTTTACCTAACTCCCTTGCTCCTGGAAAACAGTGGTGATTAATATGTTCCTCCTACCCTTTGTGTTTTGAAAAATGAGTTGGTAAGACTCACAGATACCTCCCTTGCTTAAATGTAACAAAGCCAGACACAGACCCTTACAATTCCTTTTCCTTGCCTCAGAAATGATTAGACAAACTGCTTATTCCCATTGATCAGTTGGAACAAAACACTTGCTAACCAAAGTTTGGTTTGGTTTTGGCTTGCTTTCCAAACTTCTCTCCACCCTCCAGGACCTTGAACTTGGGCCCACTCCCATCCTGAACCAGCATACAACCTTTCCTAAGAAAGGGAGAAGTGGGAGGGCAGGAGAGAGAGGGAACAAGTTCTTTGGCGTCTCAATATAAGGACACTGATCCTATTGAATCAAGGTCCCCCTCAATGACCTCATTTAATCTTAATTACTTCCTTACTCTATAAATAGCCAAACTAGGGATTGGGGCTTCAACATATGTATTTTAGGGGAACACATAAATTCAGTCCACAGTACACATACTTGGTATAGAGATTTAAGTAGGTGAGTGTATGTATGAAATAGCTAGTGAAAGTGGTCTACTTTCCCTTTCTACTTCCCAGAGAAAACTACTGCTCCAGTCTTTTTCTTGCACTCACACCAACATATATGAAGGGAGGGTAAATATTCCTCAGGCATGAATAAATGTAGCCACATATGTATAGTTTATTTTTTGGTATTGATGGGATCAGACATTCCATATTGTTCTGCATTTTGTTTTTTCAGTTTATGATACATCCTAGACAGCTTTCCAACTCAATGCATATGGATCTATTTTATTATTTTAAAGAGCTACTTAGATTCATTGTTGGTATCATCATTTATTGAAGGATGCTTTGGATATTCTCATTATTTTTGCCTATGCTACCTTTTAAACATTTTAAATCAAGGATAAAAATCAGTTAGTATAGTCTAATTTTGAACAAATGAAACATATACTCTTTTTTTTTTGCAGAGGATGAGATGTTTAGATAGCATTACTAACTCAATGGACATGAATTTGAACAAACTTGGAGATAGTGAAGGACAGGGAAGCCTGGTGGGCTATAGTCCTTGGAGTCACAAAGAGTTGGACACTACTTAGCAACTGAATAACAACAATACATTTTTTAGGGCTTCCTGGGTGGCACTAGTCATAAAGAATCTGTCTGCCAATTCAGGAGATGCTTGAATTGTGGTTTTCATCCCTGGGTTGGGAAGATCCCCTGCAGTAAGAAATGGCAAGCCACTTCAGTATTCTTGCTTGGAAAACTCCATGGACAGATGAGTCTGGCAGGGTACAGTCCATGTGGCTGCAAAGAGTTGGACATGACTGAGCAACTGAGCACATTCATTTTTAAAGGCTAGAAGAAAACAAATGAAGTGGGAAAAGTGCTTATTTCTACAAGGTAGAAAGAAGATTGTTATGTTACTTTAAAAAAAATTTTGCTATATTTTCTGCCTCACATTTGGTAAAGCTGCTGATCATTTTTTTTTTCAGTTGCCATGTACAGTAAGTTATTTGGTTTCACTTTTAAAAAATGACCAAAATAACATTTACTTGCAACATCATCATTATCATTTTATTTACACAAAGCAGTAGGTTCTTTTGGAGACATTGTGTGTCAAGGAGAATGTATATGGGATTTTGCATCTGATAGACTTGGGTTTTAAACCTAGCCGAACAATGTGATGTGAAAAAGTTAACTTGGGTTCTCTTGACTCAGTTTCCTCTGCTGCTAAAGAGAGACTTGTGAAAATTAGAGATCAAAGGAGTGAAGAGCCCATTTGTTGCATTCATGTGCGACCAGATAAGACTATTTATTTCTCACCTCACGTGCCAATGATGAGTGGAATTTACAATTGGTGTGATGTCCTTCTGGCTCTCCTTTGAATGTGCCTGAAATACAGAAGAAATAAAATTGGGTCTCTCTCTTTAACCGGACTTCCCTGGTGGCTCAGACGGTAAAGCATCTGTCTACAATGCGGGAGACCTGGGTTCGATCCCTGGGTTGGGAAGATCCCCTGGAGAAGGAAATGGCAATCCACTCCAGTACTATTGCCTGGAGAATCCCATGGACAGAGGAGCCTGGTAGGCTACAGTCCATGGGGTCTCAAAGAGTCGGACATGACTGAGCGACTTTACTTTCACTTTACTCACTATAACCAGTTTACACACAGTTAAGCCAGGCCTATGTAATTTCTCCTTTAAATTGTTTTTATTCTGTGCACACTTTTCTTGTTCTGCTGTGCAATCATTCTAAGAGTTATTTTGAGTGGAGGAATATGGCTAACTCCAGGCTGTTTTTCAAGAAAAGGTCAGGACAGATGTTGTGGGTCAGATTATTTTGTTCCGTTGGAAAGACTCTGAGGTCTCTGCACTGCT